>NC_066537.1:17342944-17525444 GCF_024679095.1 Eriocheir sinensis
TCAGTCACCGCCGAGTGGCCTGAGACTACCCATATGCTGTCCTGAAGACCACCCATCAACTCGGACTCTAGAAGTAACCGTCCAGTGAATCAAGAATGAGTTCCGGGGGGCAGCATGAGCCAAGCATAAAATGGCGCCACTATAAATAAATTGCCTGCGCCATGACGGGTTTGGGCCGACCACCAGGCCCCTGAAGAAAACCTACCGGCGCTATAGGCTGAGATGTAAAAAAAAAAAAGAATGTAGTAGTTGTTGTTGCAGTTGTGTAGTGTTGTACCACGAACTGTTTGGGAGTATCCACATTCACAGCTCTTCAGCTCTTCTGAACAGAGTCGCGTCAAAGGATATTTACTTCATGATCTTTCCTCCTCTGGAACTTACGCGTTGGTTCTTCAGCAACTCACTGTGCGCCGTAATGTTGCTTGCCTTGTTATATTTTGTTTCTGTGTTTATGGTCCAGCATTTTCCCAAATATTTCCACTGCACGCTTCCACCCCTCGCGGCACAAGCTTCAAACTCTTTCATACTGTATGTCTTCCTTTCTATCAACTAATTATTTCAAGATGGAGATGTCGAGATGGAAGGGCGAAGGATAAGGAGAGATCTGACCGAGGATTATAAATGGATGAAGGGTTTGATAAGGGTGATGGTAATAAGAGAGCCGGGTAGGACACGTAGCAATGGGTTGGAGATAGAGCTGGAAACGGGTTGAGTTGGACAAATTCAGTTTCAGCAAAGACTGAGGCAAGAATTAGTCTGATAAAGTGGTAGATGAACAGAACAGGCTCTACACTCACATGTTGAGAGTAAATTCGATAGATACTTTCAAGAAAAAGACTAGATAAATTCATGGATAGTGAGGTTGTGTAGGGTTAAGTTTACTGGAACTACCTTGTATAGGCCTAACGACCTCTTGCAGACTTCTTATTTTCTTACCTCTCGGCAGGATTTTTGTTGACTGTCCCTTTCCTTACATAAAATTTATTATTATTATTATTATTATTATTATTATTATTATTATTATTATTATTATTATTATTATTATCATTGTTATAAGTCAGTAGAGTTGGTGGTGAGGGCATTGCACTAACCTAACGATTCAACATTCGACAGATTCCACGTGGGAACACAACAGCCGCTGCATCGTCCCTTCCTTCCTTCCTTTCTTCACTCCTTCCTTTCTTTCCAAATCTTGCTTTCTGATTCAATTCTCACTTTTGCTTGCATCGTTTTTCCTTCCCTCTCCCCTTGCAGTCTTTATCCTGCTTCCTTAACTCCCTTCGCCTCTTCCTTCAATTTTTGCTCGTGTCATTAGCCCCCCCCCCCCCCCAAACACCTTGTTTTCTGTTTTACTCCCTCAACTTACATATTTACCTTGGTACGTCTCTTTTCATCTCCTTCATTACTCTCCTACCTTCCTACCCTCCCCCTTCTCAACCTATCCCTCTAAGAGCCTTCACTACATCCCTTCCCTCTTCCCTCTTTTTTTTTCCCCCGTCTCATCTCGCTAAAAGTTAATTTTCTATCTTCGTCTCCATTCCCTTTTAGTTTCGTATTCCTTATCTTCACCTTCCCTTCCTCTCTTCCCCTTACAATCTCTTCTTCCTCTCACCTTCTCTTCTCCTCTCCTCCCTCCTTTCCCCTTATGAGGCCCCGCTCTGAGGCCAGCGTCATCGTGCTGCTGGAGACCGGTAATGGTGAGTGCCAAAGACAGTGCAATTTAGTACTCAAAACAGTACTGCTAAGTGTCTAAAATAGTGGAACTTATGGCGTAAGATGGAGCAAATCAGTTCGGCATCCGTGGTTATTCATTTCAGGGCACATCCGTAAGCGACTCAAGGTTACTACTCGTACAGTGACATTTGCCCGTCCACGGTAAAAGAGCTCGGTCCCTAATATAACATCATAAGACTTAGTGTATAGTTTGGGTCATATGATACCTATGACAGTGTCTCTATTGCCTATGATTATGCATACATGTGACTGAGACGTGACAATGCTGTACCTCCCAAGATGTATTACTCAAGACCTAAAGTTTGCCATTAGTACCCAAGATTATGCCACTCAGATATCGTCATTCAAGGTCCAAGATAGTGTTCCTCACGGCATAGGGTCATTTCCCTTATCAGTGCCACGGATATTATCTCGACAAACTTGAGATAGTGACACTATTCGTAAATGAACACGATGTGTTATTCCAAAAGCAAACCTAGATATTTTTTTCATTACAGTTTGAACGGGGTCGTGAAGATAATGTCATCTCAATGCAATCAAGATAGTGGTATTTTTGTTTAGCGCTTCATCAATATTGCGTAATTTTTCATCAGCATCTGAGGCCATGTGTCATTCTGTATTAGACCTCAAGGTTGATGTTATTTTATGTGGTGTGAGATGAAGGACAGTCTTCAGTCTCAACTTACGCAGATATAATATAATGCCGCCACAATAAAAATTGCCTGCGCCATGATGGGCTTGTGCCGACCACCAGGCCCCTGAAGAAAGCGTACCGGCTCTATAGGTGAACACGTAATAAAAAATATAAAAAATCTCTCTCTCTCTCTCTCTCTCTCTCTCTCTCTGCCATCTCACTCAGTGCCACCCTCATCATCTCCGTCCTTTCATAACTTTGATTCTGATCTTGATGTCACAAATAATTTGGGATTTCTCCCCATAGACTTATTTTTAAGTTCGTGTTTCTCCCCGCTCCGTTTGTAACGGCAGCCTCTGTGAAAAGAAACGAAAACAGTGACAGAACATAGTTACCTACGAAAATGGGACAAAATACTATTCCCTACATCTTGTACGCCACATTCCTTCCAAGAGCTCTGGCCTTTTACTGCTTCCATCACTCGTCCATTCTCCCTCCACTCAGCCCCGCAGCAGCGCCATCCACTCTCTTCCAGCCTCTCAACAAACACATCAACTTCACGTTCCATCTCAGTCAAAACACTTGCATCATTTTCGTTCTCTGCTATACTTCTAACATTCTAGCTAGCACGGCCCCACAACGGTTAGCAAATTCATTCAAAGCATATCAGACCTTTCGGTTGGGGTGGAGGCAGTGTGTGTTTACTTAGCAATAAAAGAGAAATAAAAAGAAAAGTGTAATAGTGGAAACAAACAAAAGGGCAGAAAAGAGAAATGCGAAAAGTCCCGAGTAAGCTAAAGTGATGAAAACAAAGGAAAGGAAAATAGAAAAGCAAAGTCAGTGGAAATAAAGTGAACAGAAATTAAAAGAGCTTATCATAAGAGTGCGCAGTGACCTTTAATATAGTATACCGTAGAAGTGTGAAGAAGTATACTACCGAGGAGGACCTAAGAAGCATTACAAAGCGGAACAGCTCACAAGAAGAACAAAAACTAGAAAAACGAGAACAAGAACAAGAAGAAGAAGAACCGAGGAGGACCTTCAAAGCGGAACAGCTCAAAAGAAGAAGAAGAGTGTGTATGTGTATGTGTGTGCGTGTGTGTCACAGTGTCAGTGTGTCGTCTGCTGCAGCCTGCATTCAGTCAGGCAGGTAGCCACGTCACTTGTTTTTACTCCCCAAGAAAGGTTCCTCGAGTCTGTGGTGCCGAGGAGAGCCATACATGATTAATAATTCTATTTAGTGCCCACCCCTGAGTGCAGCGTGTGGCGGTGCGGGGCTCAGGTCAGGGCTGTGTGTGCGGGTCATGGGGTGCAGGCGGTCCCCATAACGGGAAAATATTATTGTATGTTTATGGTAATGTATTAACCCGCTATTTAGTTTTCTTCATGTGCTCGAGTTTTGGCATGGTGTGGTTAGGCCAGGCCAGCAACGGTGAGGCCTCCAGGGGCGAGGGGTGACAAAACGGTGGCGAGCTGAGTCATTGCGGCGAGCGGGGGTCAGGTGGACCATCTGAAGGTGCAGCAAACATTGTGCTCTCATAGATTTTGGATTTCTTTAACACGAAGAACCTGTGCAAGAAAACCTAGATGCATCCAAGTGGAGTTTTGCTAACACCTAGCTATAGTATTACAGAAGTGCACCCCTCCTGGGTAAATTTTACCATTTACCGTTTACCGTTGATGAGGTTTCAGGCCCTGCTCCATCGCTGATGCAGCGCTCTATGAGGGCCGTCAACAATTTCAATGTTAGCCTCAATAATAGTCTTCGATGCACTTATTATCAAACATTGTAGTGAGTGAGTGTCTTAATTTCTTTTACGAATAATATCACATATAATTAGTTCAGTGTTCATGTCTGCTAATTTCATTATAGTATCACAATTAAATGTTCAACGATTATTTCCAGCACACTGAACATTCATCACACACAATTTATCTTTGAGTACAGACACTGATTAATAGCCATGATCGGTCATGTTACGAATTCTCTCAATTTCAGTCTGGAGAACTACACAACACTGGTCATTCGCTGAGTGGTTGATTTCAGGCTTCCTGTATCTCTCACAATTTATGCATTTCTTCTCAGCCATGGTGCACTCCTGTGATTTATGATTGCCAGTGCATTTGAAACAATTTGGGATGTCTCCATTGGTCTTGGCAATACAGTTGGCCTCAAGATGGCCATATCTCTGACAATGATAGCATATAATTGCATGGTACCTGTCTCTCACTGTGTATATTCCCCATTCTAATTTTAGCTTGTCGTGATTCTTGTGAATCAGCTCTCTTACAGTTGGGTCACACCTCAAAGTGTAGTGCATCGTGCCACCAGCTGCAGGCTTGCTAAAAACCAGCTCAATCTTATCCTCAACACCCCCAATGGCGTGTAAGAACTCATTGTGGTCTAAGATGGTCTCTTTTATTTTTTCCTTGGTCTCCTCATTATGCACATTGCATATCATGATCTTTGGTTTCATCTTTCCAACACTCTTGGTATTAATTTGCTCAACAGACTCCATTTTTTGAGCAGCCTCATCCCTTGTGTTCTCATTATCAAAGTTCATGACAATGTTACCTCTGTTTGTAAATCTTGAATCAGTTATTTGAATACCATTCAATGCCTGGGAGACTTCATCCTTCATGTCTGTTGCCTTCTTTTCCTGTGTAGAGGCCTTGACAACAAGTAAATTCTAAATTCTTCTTAACTTTCCTCTTACATTTGATGACCTCAGCCCAAGTTGCATCTGCTGACTCCACATGCTCAGCCTGCTGCAATGCGTCCGCCACCTCCTGCGCCACCTCCCCCAGCTCCTTCACGCTCACTGCTCGTGACTCAACTTCTTGTTTCACTTCTGATATTTCCTTAGATAATTCTGGCTTGAATTCTTCCATTTTTTCCACAATTTTGGTAGCCAGAGATGCTTTATGAAGACATGGGTTGCAAATCCAATTTATTTTAGGTATATTCTCCGACTTAATTCCAGACAGATGAGCTCACTTCACATGACACCATTTAGGGCACAGACAGCACCCTATCCACTTATTGCCTGTGGGATCCGCACAAACGTAACAGAACTCCACCAAGTTCTTGGTTTGGCCAGCCATGTCGACACAGTGCTTTCACGAGCAAGGCGCAGCACATCCAATCAGTGCGGCGACTCACCACTCACTTCAGTAAACAGCATTCTCTGATTTTATTGACAAAACTTTTTGGGGTAAAGATTCATTTTAGTACCATGCCAGTATCTCATTATCTACTTTATGAAACATCACTATCTCTTCATATATCTTTTCTACAAACCTTCAACAGTCATGGAAATGCTTTCAAAATCCAATTCAAGGACTTTTTTTTTTTACTCTTGAAAATAGGGGATAATGTTTACGAAAGCGTGTCCGCGGCGATGGTGCCGCCATCGCAGCTGCAAAATAGCTTGCAGAAGGCTTAAAGTGGGGGAGCATATTTAACCCTTTCAACACGAGGACACGTATACTGCGTCCTTACGTGTGCTGTACCATATCCGAGGATGCGCATACTGTGTCCTGGCTCGCTTTAGCCAATATACGAGTTATTTCATCTCTGTATATTTATGCTTACATCTCAAAATTATTAGTTAACTCGTTTCTTTATGTGCACCATTTAATTCTGCATGTTTTCATATATAATACATGATGATTATGTTGAATTTATGGCTGAAAACTTGTTATATTCAGTAGCGACATTTGAAATTTGGCGTGCGCTGTGATCCCGCATATGGCGCGGTGCGCTGTTTTGGCCCAGCCATAGTGAGGGGGTTAAACTACTCCAACTGAACTTTACGACCTGCTAATGGGGGGGCTGCGCCCCCCTTGACCCTCCCTTCTAACCAGTGGGGGCTGCGCCCCCCCTAGACCCCCGCCCCCACATATATATGCGACCAGCACGTGTGAACACGGTCACCCAACCGCTAGTTTCTCAAGAATTTTGTACAGAGATTCAAAGTCGGCTGCATTTCACGTGAAACTCATCGAAATTCTTGTCAGAAACTCAGTCACCAGCATGTCGGTTATTTTCTCTTGAGGTCAGTAAGTTGTGGTCACAAGAAGAAGAAGAGCGTATCAGCTGATCGGTTCAGTAGCTATCCGAGTTTTTATTGCAGTACCACAATGAGTTCCACAAAGCTAGATAAGCTTGAAGTAACCTGGCTGAGCAGGTCTTGGACTTGAGTCTTGTCCAAGCGTAGCCACTGCCTCATCATGTCTGGGTCCTCACTGCTAAATTCTCGTAGCATTTAACGGTAGCAAGCTGTAACACACTCTGCCTTTGTTTCCGAGCTAACAACTCATGAACCAACAAATGCTTTCATTTCATTTTTTTTCTTCTCTTCAGCAAACACCACAAAGCAAACTCTGATTCGTCTGGATCCATTGTTTGTTTTGCTTTTCAACTGATATATCCCAGAATGCAACAGTCCTCTGTGTGACCAAACTTGAGAATAAATTTGAGGCAGAAAATTGTCTGGAGATAATTTCAGTGGAAAATTCCTGAGAAACTAGCTTGTGTGACCGCACCTTTAAGCTGCTGGTGTCACACTAGACCTTTTACCTCCTACTGCGTTAGAGATAGGGGTGACCGGAAACTATAACTTTTCCGGGTGTGCGTCACACACATCTAAGGTCGGTTGTCAGTATTTGCAACGTAAAAAAGCAGTCGCCCTGTATTGATTAAAATAAAATAAAAAGCAGCTCTGCCAGTCTACTTTACGAGTTTCTTGGTTGGTCATTTTCCACTGCTCCTCACTCCTCAGCCACTGCCGTCATCTGTTTGCTTACATACAGCTGCGCTGTTGCTCATACCCCCAACCGTTTTCCATCCGTATGGACAACCAACAACTCGCCCTCGGTTGGCCACACGGGCAACCGCGGTTGCCAGTATCCCCAACAGTTGGAGGAAAACGGCCAGTGTGACACCACCTTAAGGAATTGTACGTAACACCGACGGTAGGTAAACGTGACCCGTACATGTCAAAGCAGCGCGAAAGTTGGGATGGTAAGAATTTAGGATTGAGCGTGAAACTCGAGGATCGTGAAACAAGGATAGCGCAAAACTCAGGAGGGTACTGTAATCTTTTTATACGGTACTTTTTTGAACGAAAAAACAAGTTCTGTGCACTGGCAAATACAGTAAGTAAAAAAGGAATACAAATAACTTAAAACCTATTGCAAACAAGAAAAGAGATTATGGGCATTTGAGTAACAAGCAAGCAGGTTAGACCCAAACATGAACACTCAGCACAGCACTTTAGCTTAAAACTCAAACTACTCTTCCACGAGGATACTAATGCCAGGCAATTTATCTTGACTTAAGCATGAAATGTAGTACATCCATGAGGGTACATGAATCTGGCATGGACAACACCACAGAGTCTATCATTTGATTCTACTACAAACTCAACACTACCCCCAGCCTGGAACAGCTGCCAGCAACACATTGAGGCCACAACTAGGCCTCCACACACAATGCTATGACCTTAGCCAGAGCCACTCCCACTCTGTACATAGGCACACCAGTATTGCCATCTTGTCACTCCTGAGCTGAGTCAACCAGTCTGCCCCTCCCAAGCATGCCACATTCAAATAATGATTCCTATAATTTAGGCCAGTCTCACATATATCACCCATTATTAAAAAGTAATGGTCGTCTCATCAGTCTGCAGTCTGATGCTCCATATTTTGCTTCCACTCTTGTTTGTTTCCTGTGCTTCACTAACTGCACAATGTTTGTGTTTGATCCGTGTTGTTATTTTTACAGTAGTAATGGCTTCTGAGTATAAGGGAAGTTCTTTTCATTTGTTTCATTCTATAATTTCCTTTTCAAATTGTATATTTTTTTTATTTCTGAGTGGCTAGGAATGTATCCCAGTTAAAATGTTATCAGTATATGATCAATATCTTTACAATTGATTTTTAGGAACATAACCCAATCATATAGTGAAGGGTTTCCTGTACATGGTAAGAGCTCTGCCAGCATAACATCATATTGAATTTCCTATTAAGAAAATAATAGCATTTATTTTATATTCATGTCATTGTCATATGTAATTTTCATGTATGTGATAATTTTTCTTCTTCATTATTGTCTGCAGAGATGACGCAGGCGAGGGGGGAGGCAGTGGGTGGGAGTGGGGATGGCGGAGGCAAGGGGGCC
The DNA here is from genome assembly GCF_024679095.1 of Eriocheir sinensis. Taxonomy (NCBI): domain Eukaryota; kingdom Metazoa; phylum Arthropoda; class Malacostraca; order Decapoda; family Varunidae; genus Eriocheir; species Eriocheir sinensis. The sequence goes on from NC_066537.1 coordinate 17,351,497, forward strand.
ATGGGCACACGCCAGGCCCTCCTTTGTCTGGTGGCCATCTTCCTAGTCTCCCTCAGTGCCCTTACCTTTGTCTACAAGAACTTTCCACACCTAGAAGAGTAAGTATACATGTGGATACTTGTATGTGCCTCCCTGTGTGCTTGTGTAAAAATATATGTATTTGTGTAATTCACCTGCTTCATCTGCTTGCTGAACTGACCTACAAGCTCATGTGTCCTGGGTCTGATGCAAGGGTGGGGAGTCAGGTTTAAAATATTCCAACTCTGACTCCAAGAAATTTTAAGGTTGTGACTCTGACTCCGACTCAACCCCCCCATGCACGAGAAACATCATGAAAGAAAACAATTTTACAAAAACAATCCACTTTGAATCAATATCCTACAAAAAACTTTCTGTAAATTGCTTGCTTGAAATGTCCTCCCACCAGTGCTAATTTCTCCAACAAATTTATGGTATTTTCTCACAAAGTGGCAACACTGGCCTTGCACTGCACCCAGTACTCTACATGTCAAAGATATTTTTACTGACTGACTTCGACTCCAGCCAAAAGTAGTTAACTCTTTGACTCCTGGCTCCAACTCTGACTACACCTCCATACCCCTGGTCTGAAGGCCTTCAGTTTTCACCTTTGAGTTATTTGCCTTTGGCAGTGCAAGCCCATCACCCCAGAGGATGGGACACAACCACTGACTGAATCCCAGTCCCCATCCACTGCGGAATGAAGAAGGCACAGGTGTAAGGAGACTGCCCATGTGTCTCAATTCTGCCCAGGAATTGAACTGCAGTTCTCTCATGAAATGAACATGCTAACTATGGCATTGCAGAGCAGTGTATCACACCTACACACCTGGAGATGAGATGCAGATGAAAGGAGGCTTCCCATCCTTTTCCTCTGCTCAGGAATGGAATGCCAAACTTCTCAGTTGTGAGTTGAGCACTTCAATGACTGCATTACAGAGCTGTGTAACTCACCCTGCTCTGATCATATGCTTGACTCGTGATTCTCAGTCAGTAGACTCCCTGAATGAGCTTGGAACTCTGGTGATTGATACTTTGGTATGGTTGGAACCTCACATCACACTCACGCCCACAGAGGAGGTAGGCAACAAACCCCAACTGACACCAGGCACATGGAAGTTTCATGTGGAAGTTTCACTGCTGGGTCGAAAGGGGACACGGAAACTGCCTATACATACTCCACTCCACTTGGGAATGAAACACAGAAATTCGCAGTTGTAAGGTGAGCATGCTAACCACTGCACTATGGAGCTCCACTGTGTGTAATTGACCATGGCCTGACCATCAGTTGGACTTGCAATCACCAGCAAGTACCCTGTGTAGTCCACACACCACACACCCCATCCCCCTTGTGTGTGTGTGTGTGTGTGTGTGTTTATGTGTGTGTGTGTGTGTGTGTGTGTGTGTGTGTGTGTGTGTGTGTGTGTGATATAAATGCTGTTTTAACCTTGTGTGTGTGTGTGTTTTATAAATCTGTTGTCATTCCCTCAGGGATGAGTACCAGCACATGAAACTTCCCCGTGACATAGAGGATGCAAAGAGTCTGGGCCGTGTGCTCTCCCACTACAAGGAGCGCTACTTCACTGAGGTGTTGCTTGGCGTCTTCGTCACCTACATATTGTATCCTTGAAGCTCTTAACAGTCTATTCTCCCTCATTTAACCTTCTGTCCTCAGTGGTTCCTGTTATCATCCCTTCCCTGTACTTTAGTCTTTTTATCCCATCAGGCTCCCATAGAGTTACTAAGGTTTTGTTTTAGATGCCTTAGCTTAGTTAAATAGTTTAGCTTCCTTAAGGCTTCATTATTTTACCTTGTCACTCATTTAAAGTTGCCCTACTTGAACATAATTTTAGATGAGTGAATGTTAATAACTTAATCCACCCCTCTAATTGTATAGTGAAAAGGGAAACCTTAGGGAAGTGATTGGCTTGATTTTGCCACTAATATCAGTCAGGCCAGCTAAATTTCAGTGAGCACTTTCCATACCACATTTTGCACTGTATTCAAGTTATAAAATAGTGTCAATGAAATGTAAAAGTTGGCTTCCAGGTATTGTTATTGCTGTCATGAATGATTATTTTTCTTGGCTCCATTTTATGATAACATAGTTATAGCTGTGTCATGACTTACAGTGTGTTTTGCAGCAAGAGTGACTAACCTTCCTTGACTAAGTACCACAGCTTGCAGACCTTTGCAGTGCCAGGGTCCATCTTCCTGTCAATTCTCTCAGGTGGGTAAAAGGAATCAAATGTGTCAGGGATGTGTCATAGTAGCTCAAGTTCTTACATAAGATGGATAACAGAAAGATTTAAGTAATAATCTTCTTAATAAGTAAGCTTCTTTGATGGTAAAGTAATGGTAAAATTGGGAGCATAATTATGCTTTAACTGGGAGCATACGCTTTATCAGGGCATGGCCTTGGTGCTCATCTCCGTCACATTAGCCCTTTAGCCTGTGGTGAGAAATAACCCATCACCCCTGGAGAAAGGGCCGGTGTGACATCTGGGTTACCACAGTTATCTCCAAGTTTCCCCTGGTACCCATTTATCAACTTGTCCGAAATGCCCAACACTGAGTGCCAAAAAAATTTAAACTAACCAAACATAACTAAACATAATCTACCTAACTGGGGGCTTAGCTCCCCTCGACCCCTTAAGCTGTACACATCAGTACCAACTCTCGCAAACACTTTGGCTATTTTCCATTACATTTACATCCTGGATTGATGCACAAAACTTTCTTGTTGTATAAATACATTCTTCATTTGAATGGAAACCACGAGGAGGAAAATATTTCATCAGGTGGGTTGAAAAAGACTACGGTAACTAAAAGATGGGGCACCAGATAAAGGGAGGAGGCGAGGTGACTAGCAGATGCTTTTGTAGTTACCGGAAGTGGATGGTTCAAAAATTATTCTCGGTCGGTCCCCATGGACTTCTGACCATCTGACCTTGTCCGTTATATCCAAAGCCTGTTACAAGCGGGTCTGTTTTATATATATATATATATATATATATATATATATATATATATATATATATATATATATATATATATATATATATATATATATATATATATATATATATTGTGTGTGTGTGTATGTGTGTTTCTGTTTATCTTACACCAGCGCATTACATGTGTATCTGTCCTTTCACAGGGTTTCTCTTTCGATGGGAGTTGGCACTGCTGCTGATCTGTTTCTGCTCGGCCACAGGAGCTTCCTTTTGCTACCTGTTGTCGTACCTGGTGGGCAGACCAATTGTGCTCAAGTACTTGCCTGACCGCACCAAATCATGGCAGGAAAAAGTAAGAGATGCTGGAATGTATTCTGCTCTTCATTAACTATTCTATTTTTGTTTTAAAATATTTCCTATAATTTTCCATTTTTGTTGTCTCCAGATTTTAATTTTCTCTCTCTCTCTCGATTTTAGATTATCGTGCATCCAAAAAATTTGATTAAACGGCACTTTTAAAGTCTCGTGATTTTCTAATAAAAGAGACGACTATTAAAAATTTTCAACCTAACTTTTGTATAAGAACTCAAATATCATTTGAAGATTACTTATTCAAGAGGGTGGCTTCACCCAAAGGATTTAATGTTCTTACAAGCAATTCCAATACTATTTAAAGCCTTTTACCAGTGATTTTATACTGACACCACCCCATAAATTATTTGAAAAATCCAATATGTCCACTTTAGTTACAGTAAAAACGTAGATGTTTTATAAATCGGGTCTGAGGGGGGAAGCAAGGAGTCAGTCCATTAAACAATGATTGGGGTTCTCCCAAGCAAATCTACATAGAGGCACTTTTCTTATACCAAGTATCTCTTGGCAAGGCCCATCAATTTTTGTTTATTTCATGAAAATCCAAAACTGATTGTGATTATCCGTCAGGTTCATATTATGCCCTTTCCCTTTTGTGTGTGTGTGTGTGTGGGAGAGAGAGAGAGAGAGAGAGAGAGAGAGAGAAAGAGACTGTGCATGCACGTGTATGTGCAGGTATGTTTTGAGGTAGATAAGAAAATGGATATCCCACTTCCCTACACTCTTCCTAAATTGATCAAATATCTGTGGATTATTACTTTATTTTGGACTAGGCAATGAATGCACCCCCAGCTCATGCTCCCACTTCATAATTATTTTCCCTGAATAATATATTATCACCATATATTTTATCTGCTGCTTTTTGTGTGACTATGTGTGTGCTTCTGTGTTTCAGGTGGACAAACAGAGAGATAACCTGCTCTTCTACATCATCTTCCTTCGCATCACACCATTCCTCCCAAACTGGTTCATCAACATTACCAGCCCCATCATCAATGTGCCACTGTGGCCCTTCTGGCTTGGTACTTTCATAGGTGAGTGTGTTTCTTTACCGACTCATGGTTTACAGGATTTGTCATGCTTGTATTGCCCTTCCTCCATATGTATATGTATCCAACTTATCCTTAGAGTCATGAATGCTACTTGCTTGAACCACCTCTGGACTTTGATTGTTTCATATTGCAATAGGTCTTTATGGAAGCTGAAACTCTTGGCATTTTTTCGCATCTTAGCTTTTTCATCTTCAACTTGCATTTTCTTGTTCTTCCATGAGAATCTTTTTATCAAATTTTTTGTAACTCCTTATTTCTTCATACGTCATAATTCAGTCACTTTTTCTCCTCAGGTGTTTGAAGGTTTAATTTCTTTTATCCCTTCATATGACAACTTCTGAAGACTTGGTAATGTTCGTATTGCTACTCCTTGCATCCCCGTTAACTTTCACACAGTAAACCCTCAATATAACAGACCCGCTTATAACAGACTTCGGATATAATGGACAAGGTCAGAGGGTCAGAAATCCATAGGGACAGACCAAGAATAGTTTTTGAACCAACCATGCCCGGTAACTACAATTGCGTCTACTAGCCACCCTTTATCTGCTGTCCCGCTCCCGTCCTTGGGTTACTGTAGCCAGTCTCAGCCCACCTGATGAAATATTTTCCTCTGTGGTTCCCATTCACATGAAAAATGTATTTACACCACAAGGAAACCTTATGCATCAATCCAGGTCATAAAGGTAATGGAAAATAGCCAAGTGTTTGTGAGTGTTGGTACTGACACAGCTTAAGGCGGCACAGGGAGCGGGGCAGGAGCGGAGCGGCCGACGTGTTGTTCCTTCGGTGTGTGTGTGTGTGTATAATTCACCACCACCACCATGGCCTGATCACGAGCTGGACTTGTAATTGTCAGCAGGTACCCTCCCGACATGAGCAAGTGCTCTTTATAGTTAATCTATGGGTACTGCCAGGACCTCACACACCACACACCCCATCCCCCTTGCTCAAGGGGGGACAGTAACCACTCCTTGTCAACGGAAAGAATCCGGCCTGAGTGGGCTCGAACCGCCGCCCAGTCAGGCTGTGAAGCCTGGCAGCGCAGTGTTCTAACCAGTTGTGTCACGGAGTGGCGAGTGTGTGTGTGTGTGTGTGTGTGTGTGTGTGTCAGTAATATCATGTGTGTGTTTGTGTTGCAGGTGTTGCTCCCCCCAGCATCCTGGCTGTGCAAGCAGGCACCACCCTGTACCAGCTGACCTCCTCTAGTGATGCCTTCTCTCTAACTTCTGTGGTGAGTCATTCAACACTGTTCATGTCTTCTCAGGTGCCCAGTACCCCAGAAACAGTACATGTGGACTATTCCCTAATTTCATCAGCTAAGTTGTGTATTCAACTTTGTTGTTTGATCTTTAATCATTCCTAATTTCTCATTCTCATTCTTCTCAGCTAATCCTATTCCACTTTTCAACTCCTTCGACACGCTTTATCAGCATAACACATACAACCCTGGCACACAACACCCTCCCCTCATAAACCCCAAACACTCAACACCTCTCACCTCTCATAACCTGGCTCCATCCTTTGCATCCAGTCCTATCAACCCACACAGACCGGTGCGTTCCCTCCGTAAGCCAGACTTGACTCATCACTCACCTCTCACTTCTGTTACTAACAATCCTAGGCCTGCCCTATCACCCTCACCCAATCCTACCCTTCCACCTTCCCCAGTCCCTATTTCCTTTTCCTCCCTCTGCTCATCACCTTCCATTTCACCTCCTTCCTCTACTTCTTCACTCCCTCCCGTTTCTTCTTCTTCATCATCACCATCTTCACCTAACCCTTTACTTCCACATCCATCACGTCATAGCCACACTTCCCTCCGACTATTAACAATAAAATTCCGTAGTATTAAAAACAAAATAGCCCAATTACTCCATCTAATCACCACACATAACCCCGACATAATAGTAGGGACTGAGACTAAGTTGACTCCTAACGTTGACAATAGTGAGCTTTTTCCTCCCCCCTTTAGTATGACAGTTCTCCGTAGAGACCGCCTGACAGACCTCGGCAAAGGGGGCAGTGTCATCATCGCCACCAAGCCAGGTCTTTGTGTTAAGTATAGACCTGACCTTTTTCATTTAATAAATGCCAGAAAGCTATCCCTGCGAAGTATACGCTGAAGGTACAAATTTAGATTTTTTTTTTTTCTGCCTTTTTCCGACATAATTTTTAAAGTTTGCGTAGCATTTTATGGGTCTGTGTGACTCCTAGGCTGCCACACAACTTTGTGCCATTCTCATATGAGCGTAGCTCACTTCCTTTATATCACAACTAGGTAAATACAGGGAAGGGGAAAGGGAGGAGAGGGACAGAGTGAGTGATAAAAAAATACAAATAGAGGATGTAAGAAGGGAGAACAAGGAAAAGGAGTGGAGGAAACAGGGAGAGATAGAGAGGATGAAAACAGGGATGAAGGAGAAGGGTGTGGGTAGGGAGGGGCAGAAGGGAGAGTCAGGTCAGGGCTTTGGTCCTGACTCTTCCTTCTGCCCCTCCCTCCCCACACCCTTCCCATTTCCCCTTCTGTGTGTGTGTGTGTGTGTGTGTGTATTTTCCTAGTTGTAGTTTTACAGGGCCTGAGCTTATGCTCATGTGGTCCCGTCTCCATATCTGTATTTGTCCAGCTTTCCTTAAAGTTATGCACATTTTTTTTTTTTTTTTTGTGTGTGTGTGTGTGTGTGTGTGTGTGTGAGTGTGTGTATATATAATCTAATGGGGAAGGAAAAAGGGAGGAAGAGAGTGATATGAGTGAGAGATAAGGCTAAAGATAAGAGGGTGTGAGAAAGGAGGAAACAAGGGAAATGAGTGGGAGGGAAAGAGATTAAAAGAGAAAAACTGGGAGGGAGGGGAAATATATACACCTCTAAACAGAGGCCTGTCCTTTGTCTGTTTCTAGTTTGCAGTTGGATTCTAACCTGCTTTAAATCTCTCTGCTGATTAGACAGCAGCTTGAGGCAGGACCTGGCCTCTCCATATAACAAGGTTTACTTTTGTTCTCTAGCTCACTTATGTTGTATGACACTTACATATTTTTTATCACTGGACATTAAAATGATGGTTGATTACAGCTGTGTTATAAGAAAATAAAACTGACTAAAAATAAAAGAAATAAAATGAATTGAAGTCAAAGATGAGATTGTAAACCCTTTCATAGCAGTGGCCTGCATATATGTTTCGGGCCCAAGTGCACTCTCACGCCTGTGGCGTGAATGGAAACAAAAATGTTATTTTGAAATACTTCATTCACGCCAATGGTTTCATATTCTGGTTGAGCATAAGTAATTTTTTAGTCATGTAAAACTACAACTAATACTAAAGCCACTGATATAATATTTATAAGGATGAGAGCAGTCTTTGGGAATTAAAATTGACAGAAACTTAATATTTCAGCATGCGGAAAACTGTCAGGTTCTATGACCAGCAGGAGACAGGCTGCCTCAAGCCACAGTCCAATCAGGAATAAATTTACTGAGGCTGCCTAGAAATAGGCAGACTGTAGTATGTATTTAATTTATGCATAACTACTTGCCTGCATGGACAGAATACCTGTGTATACATATGCTTTCTTCCTCTCTTCCACAGGTTTTATTAGCATTAGCCGCTATCTTGTCACTAGTTCCAATTATTCTGAAGAATCGCCTGCGAGAGAAGTTTGACTAGGAGGAGCCGCCTTCCATGGGCCGAAAGAGTGGACAAGTTGCTGGATCTGGTGGAAGAAAGAAAAAGAGAGTGAGGAGGGGAATTGTGCTTCTCTATAAGAGAAAAACTGTGGAGGAGGTAGGAGAGGAAGAGGAAGTGGAGGAGGCGGTAGAGTACAGGAGGAAGGCACACCCACCAGGCTCCCCGAATCCCTTGCCTGGGTCACCGCCTGAACTCCCCTTTGAGATTGTCATCATTGCTCACACTGGGCACTGACCCACCTCGTGCAGCAGGCCATGACACCCCTTAATGCCCTACCTGCACTACAGAGTGGCTGGGTGCAGCAAGCTGTTCATCCAGTGCTTCCTGCTGTGATCTGTGCCCTGTGTCTGGCTTCAGAGACTGAGAAATGTACATGCTCTTTGTCATTTGCACATGGGTTGTGGTGTCCCTTTGTCCTGCTCCTGATGGAGGTGGTGTTATTCCATGCATGGTGTACAGGATGAAGTAATGGTGTTACATGAGGAGGCTGGTTTCACACTTACTGGCTCAGGCATTTCAGTCCAGGTAAGAAACACAACACATACTCTTGGCCTCATGGCAGGTGGATATTCTGATGCCTTGTGTAGGTGTACTGTGTGTGTGTGTGTGTGTGTGTGTGCACATTCAGCACATGTGCATGTGTGTGCATGTGTGCATATTTGCTTGTGGTGTGGGTGTGTTTGTGTGGGTGCATGCATGTGTGTGTGGGTGGGTGCATGCATGTGTGTGTGTGTGTGTGTGTTTGTGTGGGTGCATGCATGTGTGTGTGTATGTATGTGTTTGTGTGGGTGCATGCATGTGTGTGTGTGTGTGTGTGTGTGTATGTGCGTGTATGCGTGCACGCATATGCGTGTGTGCATGCAAGTACATATGTTTGTTAATGTGTAGAGCACTTTATTGAACAATCTATGTATAATTATAAACTTTTAATATACAGTACCCTCCCGAGTTTCGCGCTATCCGAGTTTTGCGTTCCTCGAGTTTCGCGCTTAGTCCTAAATTCTAACATCCCGACTTTCGTGCATTATCACCCTGAGTTTCGTGCTGCTTTGACATTTATGGGTCACGTCTACCTACTATCAGCGTCACACGCACTGCCTTAAAAGGTAGTGTCACACTGGCCATTTTCCTCGAACCATTGGGGCTATGGGCAACTGCGGGCAACCGCAGTTGCCCGTATACTCAACCGGGAGCGAGTTATTGGTTGTCCATACAGATGGAAAACAGTTGTGGGTATGAGCAACTGCGTGGCTGTATGTAAACAAACAGACGACAGCCATGGCTGAGGAGTGAGGAGTAGTGGAAGATGGCCCATCAAGAGACTTGTTCAGTGGACTGGCAGAGCTGCTTTGTTTACTGTTTAATTGACAAGATAAGAGAACACCCCGTGCTTTGTAACCACAGTTCAAATTTTTTTTTTCTCCAGTCTATGAAAATTTTAGGACTTCCGGTGTTGTGTTCCTGGCTGTCCTCCCGCGAACAACACATGCTCACAAATGAATGCAAACAAAGACTTGTTGATAAACAGAGCTGTTTTTACACATCCCCCGACAGCATGGCTATGCTCACTTTGCTTGCCAACTCCCCCTCACCTCATGAACCTATAATGCTCTATAGCCCCTTCCCCCAAATCTGCCAAAATTACGAGCCTTCATATGCACATCAAGACAGTTTTTTTTTTAAATAGCAAGATGCTATTTCCCGTAAATTTACCCCTGAATCACTGCATGAAGGCTATTTATTGGCTCAGGAACACAACACCGGTCTTCACAGCACAGTTCTCTGACGAGGTTTGGGTAAACACTTCTGTTCTCCTGTCTTTGAAGCCATAATCGTGCCCATGTGGCTTGCCTGTGGTTCCTCTGTGCCATAAGTTCAAATTGCCACCACTGTGCATGCGTGGCAAATCCACCCATCTAGACTCCACCCACATAAACACATGGATTGAGTAACAACACACACACACACACACACATGCACGCACACACCAGACTCATCAGGAACCATAGCAGATATTTCTGATAAACAGAAACGCTTTCGCCATATCTTTGAGTGTGTTAGAACATATTTGGTGAGTGGCTCACATGAACCAAACCTAACCCTTGGCAAGAAGAGAGCAGTCGTCTTTAACATTGCTCCCTTCTTGCCATTTGGTATGTTGCTATGTATGAACCACTCACCAAATAAGTTCTAACACACTCTTGGAAATGACGAAGCCATTTCTCTATTACATCTGCAGTGGTTCCTGATGAGTCTGGTGTGTATGTGTGTGTTGTTACTTGATCCACGTGTGTATGTGGGCAGAATCTAGGTGGGTGGGTTGGCCGTGCACGTGCAGTGGTAACAATGAGAATTTCTGGCATGGAGGAACCACAGACACGCAACACCCACAACTGCTTCTTCCTTCCATTTAACTGCAGCAACAAGTCTATAATTTGGATAACGGAAGCACAAGCTGCAACAGCCCTTACTTTAGCAGACGACGCTATGTCAATACAGGGCAAGTGCTTTGTTTACGTTGTGGATGTGGATACGGGCAACCGACATTGGCCGTGTATGATTCACTCCCAGAAAAGTTGGAGTTGCCGGTTGCCCCTACCGCCAACGTGGCGGGAGGAAAATGGCCGTGTGACACCAGCTTACGGACAACCGACAATTAACTCGTTCCCAGTTGGGCGAACGGGCATTGCCCGTAGCCCCAACGGTTGGAGGAAAACGGCCAGTGTGACACCGCCTTAATGCAGTGAGGCTGCTGATTGGATGAGCGCCAGTGATGACGTCATCGGATTCAGCGAATTACAAGCGTGTTTTCAGAACTGTCAGCCGCCTTCAACTGCGTCTTCAAAATGACTCGTTCTCTCTTCCCATTTTCTTTCTTTTTCCAAGGTACGTATTTTGAGATAACAAGGGAGGAAAGTGGAAAAAGTCAGCTTCTCCACAGGTTGAAACAAATAAGCACTTTTTCAGTTTTGCGATCCTCGACTTTATCGCTATGCGCTCGGAACGAAGTAAGCGCGAAACTCAGGAGGGTACTGTAATGTACATAATGTAAGAATAAGCCAACCCACTTTTTTTCTGACTTAGGGCCTTTTTGAAGATTATTTTTTATGAAGACTTTGTGAATGAAAGAGTCTCTTCTATAAACTAGATTTTGCGACTCATGTCTAATTGAAAACCAAGAGGGGAAAGCTCTTCTGGGTATAGTATACAGAGCATTACAGTTCATATTATTTCCATTGTACAAAGCTGGCTTGTCACGTCCATCCAACTAATTTGGAGGGAATGCTCCAGCCAATATGATGAACACTGGCTGTGTGAACAAGCCGAAGAAGGTACAATTATTTATTCCTACCCACTGATGAAAACGAGAAGAGGATATGCACAGCATGTTCCTCAAGTTACGTGTCACACTCGGTTTTTCTGTACAACTACTGAAAGAAAGACATCCACACACCACCAGTGTAATGTCTTCAGGCCAAATGTATATATTGTAAACACCTCACTGTGTCGTGTGCAAGCTCTGGGCCTGCCCACATGTCTTCCTCTCCTCATGCAGGAAAGGGAGATAGATTAAATACTGATGAAAGAAGGAATCATGATCCTACAAAGGTAGATATATTTTCAACAATGAACTGTTTGCCATGTTAAAGGGTATTTTCCTGACCTCAATAAAACTTGTTGACCAGACTTTTCCTCTAATCTTGACTTTCTTACAACAAGGCATGCTTTACAGGCGACCCTAAGAAATGGATGTTGTTGAAGGAATCCTCCCTGGTAATTCTACAAGTGAACAATCAGAGGTTTCGTCTGTCTCTGTTATTGGATTAGTTGGACTAGTTTCACAAATCTGCCCTCAAATCCTCTGCAAAAATGCCATGGCTGATATGCCACTTTAAATATTCAGATACACTTTATCCTAGTTAAGCATTTAATCCACTGCTTAGTAAACTACAGTAATAGTCCAGTTATCTGAACACGGAGAATCCGAAAATCCAATGCTGTAGTCTGAATTTTCTAAAGTGGCTGAAAAAAAAAAGAAAAAGAGAGGCACCAGATCCGCCTAGTGGCAGCAAGCAGCAGGGACAAGAAACAGGACTTGAGAGAGATTTAAATTTAGTCTAGATGTTGCCAGTCAAATACTCGCTTTATTTTCAGACTGTTTAGTGCCCTTTGTCACCGGAAAGATGGCTCCCTTACCTTAAGGAAATGCTAGTCCTGGGCTGAGGCTTAAGGATAATGAATGAAAGTAATAAAGAAAGTGACATGTACAGTAGGTTTAAGGAACTTTGCACAGTACACTAATCAGGTTAAAATATAAATGAGCAAAAAGTGAATAGATTAAATGACAACATAGAACTTAGGCAGCTTCGACTGCTCCATGATTCTCAGAGGGGTTTGCCTTTCCAAAATCACTTTGTTACTTGGCATATTTGTACCTTTATTACCTCTGGATCTACTCTGTTTACATGGATTTACTTTATCCCTTCTTCATATTTCCCACATGTCCTTAATTTTGAAGGCAGCACAGCTGTTACATCTATTTCTAAGGCTAAACTCTTTGCTCATACTCTCAAAAAACTCCACTCTTGACGATTCAGGGCATATTCCTTCTGACTTGATGATGATCTTTCCAAAACAAACTTTCCTATACACTCTTATGCCGATGACTCTACTCTGCATCATTCAACAGCTTTTGACAGAAGACCCTCCCAACAGGAACTACATGATTCTAGGCTGGAGGCTGCAGAATGCGTAATCTCAGACCTTTATCATTTCCGATATGGGCAAAAAGAACTTCATGCCCTTCAAGACCTCAAAAAATCAATTTCTCCACATACCAACTCCACACAATCTTCCAAACACCTATCCGGGCTATCCCCTATTAATTTATAACACTCGACTGTCACTTTCTACAATAAACATCCTCGGTCCATCCGTAACTCAATATCTGAACTGGAAACTTCATGTCTTACTAAATCAGCTTCCTCGAGGTTGGGCGTTCTGTCGTCTACGCCAGTTCTTCCCCGTACAGGTGCTGTCCACATATAGGGCTTGCTTTGTCTGCCCTCGTATGGAGTATGCATCTCACGTGTGGGGGTTCACACACACACAGCTCTTACTGAGTTTCCTACCTCTTAAATTTCGCCGCCATGTTGCATTTCTTTCTATCTTCTATCGATATTTTCATGTTGACTGCTCTTTTGAACTTGCTTACTGCATGACTCCCCCTCCCGCGGCCCCGCTGCACATGACTTTCTATTCTAGCCCATCCCTATACTGTCCAAATCCCTTATGCAAGAGTTGACCAGTATCTTCATTCTTTCACCCTTACACTGGTAAACTCTGGAACAATCTTCCTTCGTCTGTATTTCCTCCTGCCAACGACTTGACCTAGCTCTTTCAAGAGGAGAGTATCGAGACACCTCTCCAGTCTCCTCCCGAAATTGACCTTTCTTTTGGTCACTTCTAAACTTTTTTATAGGGGCAGTGATTATTGGGCTTTTTTTTTTCTCAATATTATTCTTGATTTGCCCTTGAGCAGCTTAATTTACAGTGCGTACTGAAAAAAATAACAATAATTAACCCAACATAACCTTACCTTGATGAAAAAAAAACATTAAAAAAAGTAACATTGTACTTTCTATAACGTGAACTAGACTACCTATTTTATAGGAACAAATATAATTACTGATAAAAAGAACCAACCATCAGGCGCAGCAGCATCTATCATGGCGGCCAGTGAGTAAACACTGCCCCGCACCACGCGCCGTCTCTGTGCCACAACAATTACTTCCAGTGTGCGAGGGCTATCACACACGCTGGGCGCCGAAGGATGGTGTTAAGTAAGCATAGTAAGGCTCAGTAGAATATTCGTATTTTCTGAGTGACCTCTATTGAAATGGGTATAGCCTACTCCGTTATCGTTTGGGCCATTCAGCCGCAACACTTCCCTCCGTAACAAACACGTGTTCGGGAAACAAGTGGGTGCTTGGCTCCTCGTGCACTTTCCAGCCTTCTTGAAGCACATGAATCAAACTTATTACTTTATTTATTTATTTATTTTTATTTAACAAAACATTAACATGTCTTATCGCTCCGCATAGTTGGCCTCTATAGTAGAATAATTATTAATTGTGCTACATTCACCTGGCACTTGGCAGTCCTATGCCACAACTCACGACATATTTTGAGTTGGCCAACCAATGAGTTTTGCATGCAGAACACGTGCGATTTCTATAGTTTGCATCCCATGGAGTATTTGCGTAAACAGAAAACTTAGGGCCGCTTTCACAGTAGTTTTGTTTGTTTTAATCGTTACCAATGGCGCCGATCGACGCTAAAGTTTTTCACATGAAACTAACCTTTGGGGTAGTGGCGGCTGCAGAGGAAGCGAGAGGTGTTGAGAGTATGTGGTAAGGTGCGGGGCTAGGCTAACCCCACAGCCGCCACTACCCCATCGGCCAGTTTTAAGTGGAAATTCTATAGCAGCGATCGCCTTCATTGGTAACGATCAAAACAAACAAAACGACTGTGAAAGCGGCTCCTAGACACCACTCCCGCAACTACTACCCAAGAAATGTCAGTTTCAGTGTCACGGGCCAGGAGTAACGATATAATCAGTAGTGCCTTGGGAGTGCATTATATTATTTGCTGATGTTTGGTGATTTGAGCATCAAGGATTCATCCATCCATGATGGTCAAAGAATAACTGTAAAGAATTCACCGCTGTAAGTATCGGGATGCTTTATATTTCTGAAGAAACATCTCATTTTCATTGTTTTCTGCTTTCAGTGGAACAGGAAACGAATGTCGACGAATGTTAGTATTTCCGTTTAGTATTTTCTTGTATATTTTTCTTTCCAAGGTAGGCACATTTTTTCATCACGGGGAGTTCAAACCATGTAACTGATTTCCCGTCAACCACGAGAGTATAATTCCAGACTTAAGATGTAAATAACTGTCGTGGGCGTCACCTCGCATTGGAATAATGGACAGCGGCGGTGGTTCTGTATTTACAGCCAGCAGGTTGTTTCAGAAGTACTGCATGTTAATGCACCACACAGTGGTCTTAACATTCCATTTAATTACTTTGATAATTTTTGTTTGTTGGGAAGCGACGCTTAGCGGACTTTTCTGTGCCTTTTAAGCTGCCCCATTTAATGTAAAAAGAAAAGACGTAAAATTGCCGGTGCCCGGCGTTACGCAACAGTTGAACACTGTTGGATTAGCATACCCACAAATCAGTGTCTGGCGGAAGGATGAGTGTGGTCAATGGAGGAATGCACGCGGACCTGTTCCGGCAGGGGAGGATGACTCAGCTTTCAGGTTGTGCCGATTCATGCCGGTGAGTCAAGGCCTCCCAGATAATTACAAGGTCGAAGCCACGCCATGGTCGGTGCCGTGAGCTGAAAAGGAAACTTGTAAAACTTATGAAAAGAGGATACAGACAAACGTGCCAAAGTGTAAGATTATTACGACAGACAGCCCGAAATCTCATTAGAGCATTTTACTGGGAAGCTTTCGTATTAAAGGGTTCTCTTGATTTCTGGAGCAAGCACATTCTACATGCAGTTCGATGAGAGACGTAGGATATAGGCTACCGTTAATAAAAGGACTGATATTTTAATCTAAGACAAACTTTTCTTTGGAACGAAATTCAAAGCTTTCTATATGATATTAAGATTAATGTCATTGCACAGTTTCATGATAAAGTTTCTAATGATCTTTTTTGCATTCTATTTATTTTTATGTGTGTATTTTCATGTGGAGCCCCGAGTTCCGGTATGGAAGTAGGTGGTGGACTCCATATCCCGTTAGTGGCGCCGTATTATAGACTTGCTAGACATGTGCTCCCCGTCTTACTTTATGACTGTGAGACACGGACTTAAATAGTTACTTGAAGAAGCGGATCGATGCCTTTGGTAATTAGTGTTTTCGCAGAATCTTGAGATATCGGTGGAATGACTTGTGTCCAAACAGCTATTACCCCATGAGACTGAATCGAGGCCTATTACCTACATAGTCCGTGAACGTCAACTCCTAAATAGGCACGTCGGACGTTACCTAGAAGCCAACCCTGCTCATTGGGCTGTCTCTCTAACCCTCAGTGGAGGACGCCAAGGGGACGCCCACAGAATTCATGACTTGAGCAAGTCGACAGATCCTGCCAGGTGGTACTCAGGATAGGAAGGGTGCCTGGACGGGGCTTGCTTGGAGGGATCCCCCAGGACATCGTAGAGTGGGCTAGGCAAGCCTTCCTGCTACCCCCCGTCGAATGCTCTTATTGATTGTTTGAGTTTACTGACACTGTACCTGAAGGTGAGTAGCCTGCCGCGTAGCCTTCAGCAGCCTTACAACAGCCACACAATAGATTACCAAGTTGTCTACTCTGCAGCTGCTGTAAATTCACTATAATATGCGTAAGTCAGACGTCCTGACAGCACTATTTTGATTATATTTATATATATATATATATATATATATATATATATATATATATATATATATATATATATATATATATATATATATATATATATATATATATATATATATATATTATATACATTATAATATTTCGTGCATACTATTTCGTGCATGTCTCAAATATGTGAAAATTTAGTACAAAATAAGTTTGGGCCGGGGCGGATGAAATGTGGAATATCAGCTGACTTGTTTGCCAACGTCAGAACCCATAAGCGCTGGGTTACTGCAGCTATCGTGTACTTGTGTAAAACCTTAAAATCATTCACGTTCATGTACTCATATGCACAGATATGATAGCTCAGTAGGCTACGCGTTATATTTGTGATGTGACGTCCATATGAATTCAAACGAAAACTGGTACCAGCGAGAAATAATTAAGATTGTACGTCCTTTTTTTTGCTGTTCATAGCGCCAGTAAATTATCTAGTGGGGCCTGGTTGAGAGGCCCGGGGGTATTTTATTGAAAGTGGCTGCCGTGATATGACTTGATTTGGTTTGCCCATGCTCTCCCCGGTGCTCCTCTTGACTAAAGCCGCTGAAGTTTAGGTGGATCGAGGATCTGAATCTGACAGCATGTGAGTAATCCCGCCACTCAACGATGGTGATAAGTTGGCGTTGTCTTGTGGCGGGATGTGAATCCGGGTCCTTGGGATCACCACGTCCACGCGATGACCACCGCCTTCCCATCCATAATCCTGACCATTACTGTCCAAGTGTTACGGGCTGTGATGCCTTCAGAAGTATATGTCAACACTTAGGAGGGTCTGAGAGTATAGAGGCGGTGGCTGAGGTGACGGAAGACGCTGCACGTTCGAGTGACACGTTACCGAAGAGGCCATATTAGTGACGTCCAGTCTTGTCTTTATTAACCAAGTCCCTTCCGAGCTGTGTTGCTGTCGAGCCTTATTGTTGTGGACCAACCCGATACGGAAAACCTCCCAAACTCACACAGCGAATGTGATGCCTCTTTGGCCGCCTGATTACTTCCCCGGCGGTGGCAACTCTTTCCAGGTAAGGATTAATTTCTTGTGTGTTTCGTGAGTCGCATATGTCGTGTGGAGGTGTGGAAAGGTGGAATTCAGTTCGTTACACAGAGAGAGAGAGAGAGAGAGAGAGAGAGAGAGAGAGAGAGAGAGAGAGAGAGAGAGAGAGAGAGAGAGAGAGAGATTAAATAAGTGAATCTAAAGCATACAGTGTGTAATACTTTATTATTATTCGTAACATATTTGGTAACAGAATTATTTACACAGGTAAATTTGGCCCGTGCAGGTTTGGGGGTGGGGGAGGGAAGGATCATTGCCGCCGTCGCACCTCCCTCACGAAGGTGTGGAAGTCGGCGGCCAGCAGGTGGGGACGCTCCATGGCGGCAAAGTGTCCGCCGACGGGGTGGTCTCTGCAAGGGGTGGAGGAATTGTTAAGTTTCAGCCCAATGGCCTTTTTTCCTAGAGATCATAATGCTCTAAACAGATCCTTCAAAAGATAAATCGTTATAGAAAAAGTTAAAGGTTGGGTTCCATGAACATAAAGGGTAGGGAACGCAAAGGCTAGATGGGGCAGCCTGACAGTTCTTTCCCCGTGGTCCTTACCCGCCCTAGTAATGGCTAACCATTAACCCGCTACAGCAGGGTGTGCCTAGGAAGCGGCCATTAATCCAGTAAAAAACTTAGTAAGGGCAGGATCGAACCCATGCCGCCAACCAGTATCGTAAAAAGTCGCACCTCCAAAGGAGTTACCGCGCCCCTAACGTTGCAAAGCTGAAAAACAGGACTCGTCTATAGACGTGTACAATTTTATGGTTATGAAAATACTCAGAAAAATGCATTTTCTGACACTTGGCAGCCAGTCATCACGCGACGAATGCATCGTAATCCTAAATACACTCAGCTTCGGCCATTGCATGGTGAAGGTAATTGTGCATATGCATGTGAAGCAAAGGCAATACTACAAAGAACGGCTTCCTTGCCCTTCCCCCTCAGTCTTACCCCACCACTCCGTGCCTCTGAGCGTGAGTACTTCCTTCCCCGCCAGATAGGGAGCAACCCTCCCCCTTCTCCCCACCAGCCTCACCTGTAGGTCACGATGTCATAGAACTTGTGGGCCATGAAGTTCTTGGGGTCGCAGGCGAGCTCCTGCGGGAAGACGGCGAGGCCGGCGGGCACACGGCACGGGATACTGACCATTGCGACGACGACGGTGACGATGGAGAGAGAGAGAGAGAGAGAGAGAGAGAGAGAGAGAGAGAGAGAGAGAGAGAGAGAGAGAGGTGATTTTTTTATATTTGAATTAACACAACTTTAGGGTGCAGCTTTAAGCTATTTCAAAATGGTGATTTGCTGTATAAAGTCGCTTTACTTACTTGTCAGTTGTTCGAGTGAAAAATCTGCTGAAGTTTTCTGTGTAGAACCGCATGCTGGACGTCATGGAGCCCGTGAACCTGTGGGGGATGGGAGGCACGGGCTAGAGCAGAGCTATTCAAACTTTTCTTACAGAGGCCCTACTTGTTACATACTGGGCACAACACTTAAAAAGCGTTAACTCCAATTTTCCTGAATTAAATTTTTCATAAGGAGCAGCGAGTATGTCACAGACGTAACGGCCTTCTGCCGCCCTTCCACCGAGGCCAGACTGGGAAAGAAGGTGACTCATTTCACGCCTCTAACCTTCCAAATACGGACAGTACATAAGAGTATTTCCATCGCCGGCGCAAATCCAATTGCATGACAGCGATTTGAAATATTGTGCACTTTAATGGGGGTTTGTTTTAGTTTCGATGGAGTCTCACACATTAAGGAAAAAAACCCGTGACATTCTGTGCAAGCGGGTCGTGTGGAAACACGGTCCTTAAAGGCATAAATAGTTGGCAAAATCAATGAAAGTAGTCATGGGATGGCTGACTAATTCATGAGTGTTAATTTGGACGGCGCTCCTCGGTGTAGTGGTTAAGACTGAATATCTATGCATTCAACACAATTGAATGAAAGAAATAAAACAAGGACATGGAGTTGTACTAGGGACACAGTGTCAGTGGCATGACCATCACTGTGGACCTTGTGAACAACTCCATTACCTGCATGGCAATTGCTGAAAGCGTTGTTGGGTCTTCCCTAAAGTTCCTGAATAAAGTTTGTTCTCTCATTACAGTAATATAAACATCAGGCAAAGTTAATCTGACAAAATAAAATTTGTGATGCTGTGCATCATTTTACTAGCCTATGAATTCATTCAGTTTATATACAAATCTCAGAATAATGTAAAGCTATTCTGATTCCACCGATTACAGACCCGTTACTTCTTTTTCTGTTTTCGCTGAACAGAGGCAGCAGGGGTAGGCAGGAGGCGCTGAGTGTGTGTGTGGCACCTACCAATAGACGCACACGTTGTCCAGCATCTCGTCGAGGGCTATCGGGAAGTCAGCCTGCAGGAGGCCGCCGTCGGGCAGGTGAGGGTTGTTTCTGTGTGTCCAGGTGCTGAACTTTTCCAGGACGTAGGCGGCCATGCTGACGGGGTGCTGGTTCAGGGCGGCGCCTGTGTGGGGGTGAAGATAATGGCTGCTGTCGTTGTTGTTGTTGTTGTTGTTCTTGTTCTTGTTATAATTATTATTATTGCTATTATTATTATTATTATTATTATTATTATTATTATTATTATTATTATTATTATTATTATTATTATTATTATTGCTATTATTATTATTATTATTATTATTATTATTATTATTATTATTATTATTATTATTATTGCTATTATTATTATTATTATTATTATTATTATTATTATTATTATTATTATTATTATTATTATTATTATTATTATTATTATTATTATTATTATTATTATCATTGGTAGTAGTAGTAGTAGTAGTAGTATAGTAGTAGTGGTAGTAGTAGTAGTATTGGTGGTACGATCAACATCACCATCATCAACAGTACTAGTGGAGGCGGCAGCGTCGCCCTCGTACCTATCGTGTCAGGCTTCGTGGCTTGGAGGTGCATGTAGCCGGTCTCCCGCAGGATCATTTTTAATTTGTCCATCATCGGGTAGAGTTTGTGTTGGTCCTCCTTGGCCACCAGCAGCCCCGCCGGGAGCACCGAGCCCAAGAAGGCCTTGAAGGTGCTGGCCATCATGACAGTTTTCACCATGTTGACGTGCACACCCAACACACTGCGGGGGAGGGAGGGCAGAGACATGCAGGAGGTGAAGGACTGAGCCACGGAGTCTAGCGCCACTAGGTCGGAAGAGCCAAGGAGCGGCACCAGTTTTTGTTGCGGTATTTCTCTGTTTGCTTTACCACTTTTACTCATTTACATATTTATTTAGGCAGCTGCATGCGTGGATTCTTTATTACCTGCTTCAGGCTACGGGAATGATCGCGTGTACATTATTCATACTTTATATTCGACACAACCGGAGAGAGAGAGAGAGAGAGAGAGAGAGAGAGAGAACTGCTCAACATTTTGCCAGTAACAAGGAAATACAAATGCAACAGGTTTTTAATTATGTGATAACCCCTCAGTGATCCGTGCAAACCCAGGTCCTGCTCTCTCTCTCTCTCTCTCTCTCTCTCTCTCTCTCTCTCACACACACACACACACGTTTGTTTTTTATATATTATAAATCTAATATTGCCAAGCTGTCTATCAATAATAATTAGTTATAGTAATTATTATTATTATTATTATTATTATTATTATTATTATTATTATTATTATTATTATTACTATTATTATTATATTAGTTATAATTAAAATTATTATTATAGTTATTATAATTATTATAAATATTATTGTAATTATTATTTTATTATTATTTTATTTTTATTTTATTATTATTATTATTATTATTATTATTATTATTATTATTATTATTATTATTATTATTATTATTATTATTATTATTATTATTATTATTATCATCAGTAGTAGTAGTAGTAGTAGTAGAGCATACTAAACAGTAGTGCAAGTAGAACACCCACTTGTCCGGGTAGAGTGTCGCCATGGAGGAGACGATCATGGAGCCCCAGTCGCCTCCCTGCGTGTAGAACTGCTCGTAGCCCAGCCGTTTCATCAGCTTCAGGAAGATTTGCGACGTCTCCAGGATGCCCAGACCTGTGCAGGACACAAGCTTGATGGAACATAGGTTCCATTGGTATTCAGCCCGCACGGGATTCAGCCCACGGAATTCAGCCCACACGGGATTCAGCCCACGCGGGATTCTGCCCACGGAATTCA
The DNA here is from genome assembly GCF_024679095.1 of Eriocheir sinensis. Taxonomy (NCBI): domain Eukaryota; kingdom Metazoa; phylum Arthropoda; class Malacostraca; order Decapoda; family Varunidae; genus Eriocheir; species Eriocheir sinensis. Next base: position 17,373,295 of record NC_066537.1, read on the forward strand.
GCCCACACGGAATTAAGCCCACACGGGATTCAGCCCACGGAATTCAGCCCACACGGGATTCAGCCCACTGAATTCAGCCCACACGGGATTCAACCCATGGAATTCAGCCCACGCGGGATTCAGCCCACGGAATTCAGCCCACGCGGGGTTCAGTCCACACGGGATTCAGCCCACGGAATTCAGCCCACACGGGATTCAGCCCACTGAATTCAGCCCACACGGGATTCAGCCCACGCGGGATTCAGCCCACACGGGATTCAGCCCACTGAATTCAGCCCACACGGGATTCAGCCCACTGAATTCAGCCCACACGGGATTCAGCCCACTGAATTCAGCCCACACGGGATTCAGCCCACTGAATTCAGCCCACACGGGATTCAGCCCACTGAATTCAGCCCACACGGGATTCAGCCCACTGAATTCAGCCAAAACGGGATTCAGCCCACACGGGATTCAGGCCACGGGATTCAGCCCACACGGGATTCAGCCCACACGGGATTCAGCCCACACGGGACTTAACTCACGGGCCCACACTGTTGAGTTGAATAGGGGTTTAATTGACATGGAACCCTTAGAAATATGACCATTTCTACTGAACGGATTTTTAGAAAAGAAAAGTAAATAACTTAAAGCAATATTATTCTTTGACTATTCATTATTTTTACAGTAGTTAGTGCTCTATTCGCCGAACCCAGCTTGCACCACGAGGAGGTTGAGCACCATAGCAAGCCTTTTATATATATATATATATATATATATATATATATATATATATATATATATATATATATATATATATATAGACACTCTCTAGAAAGGCGAAGGGTGCGAGGAGACTTGATCGAAGTTTATAAATGGATGAAGGGATTTAATAAAGGGGATGTCAATAAAATTTTGAGAGTGAAAGAGCCAGGTAGGACGCGTGGAAATGGTTTTAAGTTAGACAAATTCAGATTCAACAAAGACATAGGCAAGAATTGGTTCACTAATAGAGTGGTGGACGAATGGAACAGGCTTGGGAGCCATGTTGTGGGTGCCAATACCATAGATACATTCAAGAAGAGGTTAGATAAAGCCATGGATGGTGAGGTTAGGTGGGGTTGAGTGTACAGGAGCTGCCTTGTATAGGCCAACCGGCCTCTTGCAGACTCCTTACGTTCTTATGTTCTTATATATATATATATATATATATATATATATATATATATAAATATATATATATATATATATATATATATATAAAGGCTTGCTATGGTGCTCAACCTCCTCATATATATATATATATATATATAGATATATATATATATATATATATATATATATATATATATATATATATATATAGCTATATAAAAGGCTTGCTATGGTGCTCAACCTCCTCGTGGTGCAAGCTGGGTTCGGCGAATAGAGCACTAACTACTGTAAAAATAATGAATAGTCAAAGAATAATATTGCTTTAAGTTATTTACTTTTCTTTTCTAAAAATCCGTTCAGTAGAAATGGTCATATTTCTAAGGGTTCCATGTCAATTAAACCCCTATTCAACTCAACAGTGTGGGCCCGTGAGTTAAGTCCCGTGTGGGCTGAATCCCGTGTGGGCTGAATACCGTGGCCTGAATCCCGTGTGGGCTGAATCCCGTGTGGGCTGAATTCAGTGGGCTGAATCCCGTGTGGGCTGAATGCAGTGGGGTGAATCCTGTGGGCTGAATTCAGTGGGCTGAATCCCGTGTGGGCTGAATCGTGTGGACTGAACCCGCGTGGGCTGAATTCCGTGGGCTGAATCCCGCATGGGTTGATTCCCGTGTGGGCTGAATCCCGTGTGGGCTGAATCCCGTGTGGGCTGAATCCCGCGTGGGCTGAATCCCGCGTGGGCTGAATCCCGCGTGGGCTGAATCCCATGTGGGCTGAATTCCGTGTGGGCTGAATTCCGTGGGCTGAATTCAGTGGGCTGAATCCCGTGTGGGCTGAATTCAGTGGGCTGAATCCCGTGTGGGCTGAATTCCTTGGGCTGAATCCCGTGTGGACTGAACCCCGCGTGGGCTGAATTCCGTGGGCTGAATCCCGCGTGGGCTGAATTCCATGGGCTGAATCCCGTGTGGGCTGAATTCCACGTCCACCTGGAACATAGTACGCACGGCGGGGGGCGGCGAGAAGGCGGCAGGGGCAAGAGGTGGGGAAGGGGCCCGAGTGGGGAGCAGCGACGAGGAAGTTGTGGCAGGGAAAGGAGCGGATGCGGAGGTGGAGGCGAGGGCGGGTAAGGAGCAGGAGCCGGGGAGGTCCTGTCACGAACTGGACCTGTCTGAAAGTTGTATGCTAAGGCATGCGATGGTGTCGCGCAAAAACAACGCCCGCTTTTTGTGATTGGAGACGAGCCCCCCCCGCGAGCCTTCCTCTACGCACTTTCCCTGTGAGGCGGAGAGCACGCACAGGGGCTATCGTTACCTCACCCGTACAACCATGTTTCAGGCCTCTCTTCCCCTCAGAGGCTAAACGTTAATGGTAGGTTTCCCATGAACGTTACCCGCTGCCGATCCTTCTGTGTAATGTAGTAGTAGTAGTAGTTTTTGTTGTATTACTGTTGGTGTTACAGTTATTATTATTATTATTATTAGTAGTAGTAGTAGTAGTAGTAGTATTCGTGTCTTTCAATACTTTGACCATATTCATATCACTTTACGTACACCATTGTCGCCACACACACACACACACACACACACACACACACACACACACACACACACACACACATGGTTGTTAGGAATTATGATATTAATAGAAAAATAGAAAGCGCTAGTGCAATCTAAACAAGAGACAGGGAGCAGCTCATAAAAAAGCCGCCCGGCCCATGACTATTCGTGTAGTGGACCTTCGATCTGAGCATATGGCAGAAATAACATTCCCGCGCGTGTGTTGGAAGAAAGAGAAATAATCATTGAAGAAAGTGTCTCTTTACGTTTTCGTATAATTGATAACACGTGATAATGTGACTCACTTTTGGGGGCAGCGAGTAACGTCCGCTGTGGGAAAGAGTGCACTTTAGCTATAATCCTACCGCAACCTAGTACTGTTCCAGCACCTTCCCTGCAGCTACTTCAGTCACCACCACCACCAGTACCGTTAGGAACAGAGTACGGTCCTCTGGGGGAAGCATATACACACTGTCTATTAACACTCTAAAGCAACATTACACTACTCGTCCAGCCTTTCCGTCGCCACCACCACCACCACTACAGCCATCACTATCAGTACCTATCTGCTAAGAGGCAAGTAATGGCCACTATGTATGTGTGTATGTATGTATGTATGTATGGGTATTATTCCTAACAAATTTTACTAGAGCACAGCACCATGACCCCTGCCGCCAAGTTTCCTGCCCGCACCGCCTCTGACAGTACTATCATAATCGCTACATCTTAATAATCACATTCCTCTGCTCAGCGTCCTCGACCACCCACATTTCTCCCTCTGAACGCACCTCATGTTACTCTTGCTCCCTTCCCCACCACCTCTCCCCCTCACCTCTCTCCCTTACCCCACGTCATGTTACTCCCGACTCTTCCCCCACCAGCTCTCCCCCTCACCTCTCTCCCTTACCCCACGTCATGTTACTCCCGACTCTTCCCCCACCAGCTCTCCCCCTCGCCTCTCTCCCTTACCCCACGTCATGTTACTCCCGACTCTTCCCCCACCAGCTCTCCCCCTCGCCTCTCTCCCTTACCCCACGTCATGTTACTCCCGACTCTTCCCCCACCAGCTCTCCCCCTCGCCTCTCTCCCTTACCCCACGTCATGTTACTCCCGACTCTTCCCCCACCAGCTCTCCCCCTCGCCTCTCTCCCTTACCACACCTCAAGCTACCCCCGAGTCCCCCCCCTCTTCCCCCATCAACTTTCCACCCTCACGTTCAGCCTCATCTTATAAACCACTCCTTTCGCCTTCTTACTTCATCGCCACCCTCACGTCAATCATCTCTCCAGCACCATCTCAAACTCACCTCACTTCAGTACCTTTAATTAATTTCCGTCTCGCCTACCTCTCTATATCAAGGTGCTACACTTGATCGTTCTCTTCTCTGTGTTAACCCTCCGCCTGTTACTCATCCCCACCATCGCATCATACGCATCTCGCTTTTGTATCTTGACTTTCTTTTCCAGCGCTCGTCGCTCAACCCCGAGACACACTAACATCCTTGCCATTTCTCTCTTAACCTCAATCAGTGACACTGCCTCAATCCTCGGCTCAGCGTCATCTGAGAGAGGCGGAGGACGAGTACCAACACGCGGGACAGGGAAAGGAGGAAGAAAGTGAAAGTGCAGAACCTGCAAGGCTTTTACGTTAAACCCTCGAAAAAAAGTTGAGTTCCATGACCTTTTGGTTGTTGAGAGAGAGAGAGAGAGAGAGAGAGAGAGAGAGAGAGAGAGAGTCAATCACCTTGTTTAGAAGACGCCTGCGAGAACCCGTAGCCTGGTATGGATGGGCAGATCACCTCGAACGCCACTCCGCTCCCCTCCTGCTCCGTGGTCATTAGCGGAAGGATGTTGTAGAACTCGACCACCGAGCCTGGCCAGCCGTGGACCATCAGCAGGGGCAGGACAGTCACTCCAGGCCCCGGCTTCGCCGCCGCCCGCAGAAAATGAATGTCTAGTCCCTCGATCTTGGTCCTGTTGATACCGGGTTTAGGAGAGAGGCCGTGTTTGGAACATCAATATGTGAGAGGAATGGAAATTAAATACTGGGCTTGACATGGGGAGGTACGACGGTTGAAAAATTCTAATGACTCTTTAGAATAAAACGTGGACTGGAACAAATAGCAGATGTATGGACAATGCAAGTAACAGAGTGGCAGCCCAGAAACTATAGGAGTCAGAGAAGACAAAACAGAGAGATGAAATTAGAACTTTGACTGAGAAGTAAACGTTGGGAAAGGCTAACAATAACTGCCTTTGATTAGGCACAACGAAAAAGGAAACATCGTTTTGCTTAGTGTCACCAAGACAAGTTAGTGCGGGGGTTCGTACTTGAAGTGTGGGTATGAGTTGAGCCGAGCCTCCCTCTTCTTCCAGTCATACTTGGTCCGCCAGTACTTGACCACCTCGTCCAGGGTGGCATCGTTGAACCCGTAGGTGAAGTTGGCGCCTTCGAGAGCCGGTGTTAGGCGGAGGGGCATGGACAGACGCATCTTCAGGTCATCAAGATCCTGCGGAAGGAAGGGGGGTTGAAGCGCGGCGTTGGACGAGACACAAAGTCCTGCTTGACTCAGGATTTCAAAGAGGCACTTCTTTAAGCAGGTGTGCCATGGCACCGGTACACCACTAACTGCGTCACTGAGGCTACCACTACCAAAACGAGGAGTAGTTGCAATAATAATAAAGATAATAATGATGATGATAATAATAATAATAATAATTATTATTATTATTATTATTATTATTATTATTATTATTATTATTATTATTATTATTATTTTTATCATTATTATTATTATTATTATTATTATTATTATTATTATTATTATTATTATTATTATTATTATTATTTTATTATTACTATTACTACTACTACCACTACTACTATTACTACTACCATTACTACTACTACTACTATTACTATTATTGTCATAATTATTATTAATATTATTGGCAGTAGTAGTATCATCATCATCATCAGCAGCAGCAGCAGCAGCAGCAGCAGCAGCAGCAGGGGTGGTGTCACTCTAGCAATACATGGTCTTGTCACTGGCATCAGCGGCAAAAAGGAAAGATTAGCCGCCCACACGTGACCTGCCAGTAATGGTGACGCGGCACACACACACACACACACACACACACCGCTCCGGTAACTCAATTGGTAGAGCGCTGTGCTGCAAGGCTTCACGGCCAAACAGGCGGTGGTTCGAGCCCCGCTCAGGCCGGATTCTTTCCGTTGGTAAGAGTGGTTACTGTCCCCCTTGAGCAAGGGGGATGGGGTCTGTGGTGTGTGAGGTCCTGGCAGTACCCAGAGATCGACGATAATGAGCATGCACTTGCTCACGTCGGGCTGGTATCTGCTGGCGAAAGCGAGTCCAACTTGTGATCAGGCCGTGGTGAATTACACACACACACACACACACACACACACACACACAACACACACACACACACACAAACACACACTCCTGTCCTACTACACGTAGATTACTAGTAGTAGCGATAGTAGACACCCTCGCCATAGACCGACAGGTGTTCTGGTGTTTGTTCTTCCTATGTATTCCTATGGAGAGAGAGAGAGAGAGAGAGAGAGAGAGAGAGAGAGAGAGAGAGAGAGAGGAGGTGGAGTGGGGGGAGGGAAGGAGCAAAGAGGCAGCGCTTTGCAGAATCATCTTGGAGTGGCAGATAACGCTGGCCTTGACGCCGTGTCCTGTGCTGAGCTGTTCCTAAGGGAGACGCTCACCCTGTTGGCGGGACTGGTCCTTGCCCTGCTACTTGCTGGCTCCTTGCTATTATTATTGTTATTATGACTACTACTACTACTAGTACTACTACTACTACTACAACTACTACTACTACTACTACTACTACTACTACTACTACTGCTGCTGCTATTACTGTTATTACTACTATTATTTGTAGAAGTATTGTTAATAGCATTATTATTATTATTATTATTATTAGTAGTAGTAGTAGTAGTAGTAGTAGTAGTATTGTTATTATTATTATTATTATTAATTTCATCATCGTCATCGTCATCATCATTGCTGTCAATATCAAAATCATCGCAGTGAACGATGCATTACAGTGCCTGAATGTGAAGAGCTACACTGTTTCCCGGGCGATCAATTTCCTGGTGGTGTCTGTGCTTTCATTTTCCCAGGCGGCGCCCGACCACCCCGATCTGCCCGACCTGCCCGCCTTGGGCATGCAGGCTGACTGATTATGGTAATAAGAACAGGAATACTGATGATGATGACAACAAGAACAGCAATAATAATAATATTAATATTAATAATAATAATAATAATAATAATAATAATAATAATAATAATAATAATAATAATAATAACAATAGTTGTATTCAGTGTTGATGTTCATATTATAGTTAGTGATAAAAATTACCCGTATTATCACCATCATTATTAGAATTGTCATCATATTCATTAACGTTAATCTTCATGTTATTATCAGTAATCAAGATTATCCTTAATATTGTCAGTATAAGCATCTTCATCATTATCATTAATGCACTCATCGTTATCATCAGCATCATTATCATCATTATCTTCAGCAGCAGCAGCAGCAGCATTATTTTCTATTATTATAATTATTATTATTATTATTATTATTATTATTATTATTATTATTATTATTATTATTAATATCATTAACATTGTCCTTATTATTTACTACTATTATTATTTTTTTCTAGGTACAGGTGAAGGCATACGGTATAGTTGCGCGTGGCCTCAGTGCTAATTTCCGCCGCATTGGCCCTTGAGTCTGTGGTGAGATGAACCCAGCACCCGGGACACCGGGCCAGTGTGACTTTCGGGTTACCACAGTTTACCTTCCCCAGGTTCTACAGGTACCCATTGTTGTTGTTGTTGTTGGTGGTGGTGGTGGTGGTGTTAACATTATTATGACGTTTTCGTCATCAATTTTGGTGAAACAGTTAATCGGAGTTGTAGTCGTAATAGCTGCAGTAGTATAGTCGGTTCACCCAAGTCTGGAGTGAGCATTGTCGTGCGCTGGCAACCTGCTTTCACACGGCGCGTCCGATTTCGTGGATACTGTAAGCTACCTACGCATAGTAAACAATCGTCAGCGTCAATAATATGCAGGCAGCAATAACAAATACCGTCAATTATAGTCGAATGTAAGTAAAAAAAATATTAGTAACGTTGCAAACAGCTGTTTTGTTAATTTACAAGATCGCTGATTAATTATGATTATTAAACAGCTTTGAAGCTGTCCACCACCGAGAAAATTAGCTGTCTTTATATTAATAAAACAGCTTTTTCCGACAGTACTAATATTTTTTAACTCAAAATCGACTATAATTGACGGTATTTGTTATTGCTGCCTGCATATTATTGACACTGACGATTGTTTGTTATGCGTAGCCTACTTTCAGACTTGGGTGAACCGACTTTTATTTTATAGTAGAAGTAGCAGTAGTAGTAGTTCTAGTAGTAATAGAATTTGCATTAGTAAGTAAAAATTATGGTGGTAGTAGCAGTAGTACCGTAGCAGTGGTAGTAGTAGTAGTAGTAGTAGTAGTAGTAGCAATAGTAGTAGTAGTAGTAGTAGTAGTAGTAGTAGTAGTAGAAGTAGTAGCAGAAGTAGTAGTAATAGTAGTAGTTGTAGTAGTAATAGTAGTTTTTGTTGTTGCCGCAAAACAAGTTGTTTTTGTTGTTATTGTAGTAGTGGTTGGTGTATAGTATAGGAATGCTGCCTGCAGAGGAGAAATCAGTGTAGGAATGAGAACTGACTTGACTGACGTCTTTCTATTGCATAAATTTGAGATGATATATATATATATATATATATATATATATATATATATATATATATATATATATATATATATATATATATATATATATATATATATATGGTAAGTGAAGCGCCCTTGGGGGTATGTGCGCCCCTGGTAGGGTGCTCGCGCTGGTCGGCTCGTCACCTGCCAGGCAGGCAGCGGCATTAGAGGAAAAAGCAGTTAATTTCCTGCATTTGCTCAGCCGCTCACATTTTTTTTGTTGATTTGAAAGTTGTTTATCGAGAAACATTAGCACTCAATGCAAAAAATGGTTGCAACTTTTGCTGGTTTCCAGTTTTACAACTTCCTTCAACAGGAACGTTTCCTGTCTTCTCATATTCATGGACATCTGTTCTTCGTTATGCGTATTTTTAAAAATTTGATGGAACTTTTAATAAGAGTTACTCTAAAAGTACTCAAACAGGTGTCAGCCTATTCACAGTCTTACCGGGTCTCGGTGTGGTCCTGAACGTGGAAAACTGTAGATATTATCTAATCTTTATTGAGAGAGAGAGAGAGAGAGAGAGAAAATTGTGCGTGTGTGTGTGTGTGTGTGTGTGTGTGTGTGTGTGTGTGTGTGTGCTGTGGTCACTTCTTGTGGATGTGTTTTTTTTCTACTAAGTTCGGCTTTCCCTTCCGAGTGTTGCCTGCCCACACCAAGCCTGTCGTGCCAGCATGCGGCGGGTTTGAAGTGCTGATGGTGGTGATGATGATGGGGGGGTGGCAGTGAGGGGGATGGGGAGCGGTAATGATGTGTGAGTAGTGACGATAATAACAGGTAGTTCTGGCATATAAAGTGACTATAACCATGAAAAGCGAAGCGGAAGCGAAGATAAAAAGAGAAGTAAGAGAGGTGATGACTCTAGTAATGATAGACTAAAAGCGGCAATGAATAACGGTGAACAAGTGCAAGGAAAAGGAGACTGACGTTGGATGAAAGAATAATAACAGGCGGACATGACCACAACGGACGCCAGTAATTATGGCGGCAAACACCAGTAACATTAACAACAATTTTGGAGTTGATAATGAGGAGACTGACGGAACTCATACTTACGATGATAATAATGATAATGATGATAATAATGATGGTAAATATAAAAGTAGTGATAATAACACCAGTATGTGCAGACTAGTCAGTGATGTCTCTTATACTGGCGAGTTAATGATCGCAGTGACGCATTTTCCCACAGACTGACCTGGGGATCAACAAGGCCACGTGACCTCTCTAGCGGGTGTTTTACGCAACAAAAAGTAGCTGAGGGGAGCAGGTTAGCTTCCGGCGTTAAAAAAGTTGCTTAGCGTTATATTCTTAAACATTTCGGTGTCCAGGCTCACATGTTTGACAAGGCTTTCGTTGAAGTTTTAAACATTCCCAGGGATAGCTTTAGAACCCTGGTGTTAGTGTGACATTTCTCCTGTACCATGACCCTAAAAAATCATTACTAATCGTCTGCATGATCTCCTTTTTGGAAACAGTTGATGTGAGAGGTGGAAGCGTCTGAGAATACCAACCTTAGCTTTAATTTCCTGTACAGTGGAATAAGAAATCGTGCATTCCTACTCCCCAAGTCTCAGGGACTGTAATAAGAGCAACATCAACATTAACAACAAGAACAACACCATCACTAGCAAGAACAACAAACATTAACATCGCTAACAACGACGATAATAGCCCTTTATATCAATTTAATAGAAAACTAGCGAGCACTGGCCATTATTTAGCACTCGGGTATTAAAACAGGTGGCTGGGCAGGCAAACATTAACTAACCGCCTTGGGAACGTCAATCTTGAAGGGCCTGATGCTGGTGTCTTCAGGGCGGGGTTGTCCTGGGCCCCACCATGGGTTAGGGTCGAGGTAGGGCATTGGGGGGTCCTGCATGAACTGCCACACCAGGTACCCAACCAGCGCTGCCACCAGGCCCAACACCAACCGGCTGACCATCCCCATCTGAGGGAGGAGGAGAGAAGTGGATTATGCAGTGGTAGTGTGGAGGTGAGGAGAGAGAGAGAGAGAGAGAGAGAGAGAGAGAGAGAGAGAGAGAAACAAAACAAAAAATCATACACGTAGATACAGATGAAAAAATAAGAAAAAGCGAAACCAGAAACGAGGCAATGGCACAAAAAGCACACACAAAAAAGGTTATAGAGAATATATAAAAAAAAACGAAACCAGAAACGAGGCAATGGCACAAAAAGCACACACAAAAAAGGTTATAGAGAATATATATAAAAAAAAACGAAACCAGAAACGAACGAATCGCAAAAATAAACTTGCAAAAAACGTTCGGACAGAGAGAGAGTATGTGTGTGTGTGTGTGTGTGTGTGTGTGTGTGTTATTTTACAGCCCGGAGTAGCCATGGCCCTGCGCGGGGGTGTAGTGGGGCCAACAGCAGCAGGACGCAACCATTTTAAAGAATTTACACACGCGGGCTGAGACTGCACCTCATTACCCATTAGCCGGGGCACGGGAGGAACCTGCTGCAGGGCCTCCCTCTCAGGGGCTCCAACAGTGCCTCCTCCACGCTTATCCTTCGTAATAGCGGACCACCTGGATTTTTATTTCGATAGCAATTTAAATTAGAAACCCCAACCTCCACCCAACCCTAAACCCTCTACCTCAACCTACACCCAACCCTGAAGCCTCTACCTCAACCTCCACCCAACACTAAAGCCTCTACCTCAACCTCCACCCAACACTAAAGCCTCTACCTCAACCTCCACCCAACACTAAAGCCTCTACCTCAACCTCCACCCAACCCTAAAGCCTCTACCTCAACCTCCACCCAACCCTAAAGCCTCTACCTCAACCTCCACCCAACCCTAAAGCCTCTACCTCAACCTCCACCCAACACTAAAGCCTCTACCTCAACCTCCACCCAACACTAAAGCCTCTACCTCAACCTCCACCCAACACTAAAGCCTCTACCTCAACCTCCACCCAACCCCATAGCCTCCACCTCAACCTCACTCCCCTCCACCCTCAACCCCCAACCCCTTAATTTCAACGTATCATATTATCACCGCGCCACACAGCCTCCATCCCCAACTCGCCCCCTCCCCGCCCCTCCTATCACTCTGCCCCTCATCCCTTAACCACCACCTCAACTCCCGTCTCTCCCCCCCCCCCCCCCTGTAATCTCCATGGGTAGACAAAGAAACTTAACACACACACACACACACACACACACACACACACACACACACACACACACACACACACACACACACACACACACACACACACACACACACACACACACACACACACACACATATTATACATCAAAGTTCTTCATAATGAATTATAATATTCTAGATTTTTTCTTTAAAGATTTTTTTCACGCACCAAGGCGAAGACATCCACCATCTCCCGACGCGACTAGTATATAAAAGAACTTTCTTCTCTAGACACTCTGGTTTGCACTGAATCTATTAAATAGGGCGGTGCCTGAGCGTAACTTACCCTGGAGCCGACTTGGCCACCCTGGTGCAGAATGGCCAGAACCTCACCTCTCCCTCCTTGATGACTTCTTCTTTGAAACACTTGTGACACGTCTTTCTCATTTCAATATTACTTGTTTTTTGTATTCATTTGTTTTCTTGAAGGGCACGGCCACAGTGGTGCGGTGACTGTCGTCGGGGCCGTAACTTGTAAAGACTTGAAATGTTTATATTCTTATGACTTCACCACTACCTTGTCTCTCCGGTTCACACATTGTTTATTGTGATGTGCGACACACACACACACACACACACACACACACACACACACACACACACACACACACACACACCGGTTCGCTCTGTTTCTCTGTAACTCCTGATATGTGTTTAATTAAATAGACAAGGAGAAAGTTCATTTTTTGTATCGTTCAGGCAAGCGGTTTCCACAAGCAGCTTTGCCTCTGGACCTGGAGTCTTTGTTTCTTAACATTCCTCTTATTGTTCTCTTTTCTTTCCTTCTTGTTATCGCCCCTCCCCCTTTTCCTCGCTCCACCGCATCTGCTAACACACACACACACACACACACACACACACACATACGCACTTCTTCTCCCACATTTTGCGCGTCTACCTACACACGTGGCGCACCCACCCACACCTGCACCCACACAACTGCCTTGCCCCGCGCAGCCCCGCGCCTCAGTGAAGAAGTCAACTCATCGCTTCATCACAAGACATTTTTTGGCTCCGATGAGAAACACGTATTTCATATTTCCGTCAGCATGACATCTTGAGATCATAAGTGAGTAGGAAAATCATATAATTTATGAATTTACTTAAATCGTGTTTCGATGCCTCATGTAAACCTCTTAAGAATTTTAATCAGAGGTTGTATTACCTATGATATATAAATCAAATCAAGCCAAGACTTAAATGAGAAATGAAATGAATAAGGTTATTGTGATTGTTCACTACTTCGCAAGGAAACCCGCACAACGCACCTTCACATTCACCAACTCAAACTAAAGTGTTCTCTGTTGACAGCCTAGCAAAAAAACCTGCGCTACCACTTCTCGGTTTTCACATGCTATAAAAAAATTCCTGCAATATCATTAGTTCTTTGAATTTGGTATCAGTTTGGTTTCCTGTTCGACACACTGAGAACTATCACCACAGGGATCTCGTCGGTGGCTGGCGTGCTCAGCGGCACAGACTCGTTTCTCCCGCCACGATTTGTATTTTAAACCGGAGCGGGCAAGGAATCCAACAGAACCATCCCAGTCCACAAATGCATTTCCAGTGCAACACGGCTTGGCACCAGCGAGGGTTTGTCGCGGCCATCTGGCGGGTGGCGTGGTGAGGCCTGCGTCGCGCTATGAAGCGTCCCATGTATCAGAGGCCCAAAAGCCACAATTGAGTTTAACATCCACCGAGGCCACACACCTCTTGGTGTCAGGACGTAACACCTCGACTCTATCTCTCACATGCTGTGTAGCGACGTGTCGAGCTTTTATTTCAATATTTAATTAACGATGTTAACTGTGGATGAACGGCATGTAACTATCCACCAACCCTCTCACTCACTCACCCACAGCACAATAATAGACATTTCCCCTCTGATCCCCCTTCCTGCCTGGTTCGCTCGTTTCACCCTTCCCCGACGAGGCTGTCCTGCAACAAGCCATTTAGTCACATTGCCTAATTCATCTGTAGCACTACCGGTGTAGCTTATGAATCATTCACCGGGATGCCGTGTTTACGCTTCGTGGCGAAACTATACGTAACTAATATGACAACACAGGCTTTGGTTAAATCCACACTCCTTCAGGCTATTGACACACACACACACACACACACACACACACACACACACAGAAGGAAAGGATGGGTGAATGTAGATATGGAAACGGGACTATTAGAGCTTAGCTCGGGCCCGGTAGATTAGAAAATTTAATAGGTAAATACACACACGCACACACACACACACACACACACACACACACACAGTTGATACTAAGCTTACACAGCACACCCAGTGAACAGTGCGGCAGACCGGGAGGAACACACCTCTTGCAACCTTACCTGAGTGGAAGAAAAAGAGAGAAAGGAGGAGAGAGAACAAGAGGCAGGGGGCAGAGTGTGAAGTCGTGCTGGCTGGTAGATCTCTGATTCGTGCGCAGGCCCTGGCTGGCGAATTCAGCGGATCCCTGCCCTCCGCCCTCTCACTCGCGCTGCTTGGTGGATACTGGCAGTCATCCGCCTCTAGGGCCAACCAGTGCCACAGTCAGCGCGCAGCGTTATCCTGACCTTGAAGTTTGGGGGTGCCTGGGGAGTAGTACCCAGGCCAGGGGTGTCTGGGTATGCCACCTCAGGGACGGGGACGGGACTGTGTGTGTGTGTGTGTGTGTGTGTCAATAGCCTGAGGGGTGTGGACCTAGCCTTCGAACCTTGCACTTATCGCCTTAGCAACGCCTTTACCTGATGGTGCGCATAAATACTGGAGCCGTGCATTCGTGCCTAGGGAGCCGTGCCCCGCCACACGGGGCCACACACTTCAAAAGCACAACTGTTTAAGCCCATTAATGCCCATTACTACAGTCTTAATTTCGATGATGAGTTATTTTCACAAGCTAGATTCAATTGCTGTCACAGTGAAATTTGACAGTATTTATTACCCCAGTGACGCAGCAAGCTTGTTGTATCAGTGGACATGCCAAACCATGAACCATACTTACAGGCTGTGAACCACAGTTTAGAAAGGTGGGAAAGGTTATACGAATGAAAATCAAAAGATTATTGGACTGGGCTATGCCAGCAATGTTTCAAGATCGTAAATACGCCGTTGTTCTGATTCTAAAATGCATACATTAGACGATGTAACTACTTCACACGAGGGGCAGCTGCATGAGGCCGGAAAATGCTTGTTGGCCCGATGGTGATTTTCCGGCATTCGTAATTAAGGTAGCGCTATGGTCGAGAGTAGATGTACACATTAAGAATTAATAAAAAATAGCTATCAGCAGCTAAGACTTGAAATTAATAGGATATATTCAGTGATGATTGCATAATTGAATAAAGAAATGCATGGTGTCTTGCAGTGTCATGACAGCATGACAAAATTTATGAAAATCATGACACAGCCAATATTACATGTGTGACAGAAAGATGCTTATGTATGCATGTACTTATTTATAGGTTTAGTTTTTTTAAACTCCTCGTAGTTCATGAAATGTCGCCAGTGCTTTATCATGCATGACCGCTCATTGCGAAAAACATGCAGTTTACTCCAACTTGCACGCCTGCTATTTGGTTTTGAAAAAAAAAAGCATCCTATACGATTGTTGTATCTATCATCCTGAACAAACATGCCAAAGCACAAGGAAATATATTAGTTTTGAATTCTCTACGAATTTTTATAAGAAAAAAAATCATGTTTTGAGATATCGACATTTAAAGTTTTATAATGTCTGTCTCGATCTCTCTGTATTTACTCATTTTCAATGATTTCCATATATTTCTTATATCAGCTTATATAGATATTCCTCACAGAGCCGTCAAATTATTTCAGTATTTACTACTGTTTTTAGTGGGGATATCGCCATGGGGTAGCAGTATACAAACCACTCAAATGTACTTTTACCGGTAAATTTCATTTACCTTACTCCTGGGGGTCATCAGAAAGTTACTTCACAGGATACTTTTTTTTTTTCTTTTTTTAGCCAGCAGGGGGCACTTCCCCTCCCTCCATAACATTTCCTCACCAATCACACTTGCCTAGGCCAGGTCACCGCCCCTAGGAACATAAGTTTCTGCTTGGTGGGAGGGAGGGAGCGTTATTAGGGTTTACAGAAAGCGCTAGATACCCGGTGTTGCCTGCCGGCTCCACCCTATGTGAACATTTTACAGAGCGCACACAGCCTCTGAACAAGGCATAACAGCCCGTACATACCCAGGAATACAGGCCGATGGCGCGTCATTGGGTTAATTAAACCCCTGTCCCTTTAGACGGCCAAAGTAGGGGACAGAGTAGAGAGATGACATTTTATTTTCATTTCTAGGATATTTTTGGATAATTTTAGCATGCAAATATGCAGGAATTGCTGAGGAGGTAAAATATCGATTTTTCACCGATGCTCGACCATAACGGTACCTTAAGCTCTCATCTGCGGAATCGAACTTTTGACCGATGATGTGCCAGACGTTAGTGACTCCATACAAGGTGTTATACCAAGAAGTGTGGACTGAATCATATCGTATATTCGATATACGGTCTATAACTCTTACACTCTGAATGTATGGAACAGAGTTTTTCAGCTCACTGCATTCACAGAGAGTTACATAATTAATGAGAACCATCGAGTGGCTTATTCTTAGCTTGGGAAACCGGAGGATGGAACAGGAGAGGTCGTGGTGATTTGCCTGTATGGACGAAGGGTTGTACTTGCGGGTGTCTGCAGACTGAACGACGCTTTAGAAATATGTGCTCTCTTTTAGACCTAAAGAACACATTGTTTCAATACGCCGAACACGACATTTAGAATAATTCACGACACTGCACCTATGTATGTATAAGGATAAGAGTCACTGGCGGGAATGATGCATGCTCTGAGGCATTATATGTTACAATATTTAACCTGCTTCTTGAGTTACGTTTTATGCTTCCAGTATTTTGTTTCACTTGTTTGTTGCTTCTGCATTTTACTTCTAATTTTCCTTGTTCCCATTTATATGAAGTATTTTCAGTGTTATCTTCTCATCACTTTATTGTGTTTGTTTTGTGTTTTACTTCTGATCTATTTTGTTATCATCTATTCCTAGCCTTTATGTATTTTTTGTGTTATATATTTTTATAAGTTTATTTGTTACCAAGTGCCTTCGCAGGATCATGGGGTATCGCTGGAATGACCCCCCCAAACAAGCTCCCACCCAGGACCCACTCACCTGCCTTATTGTAGTGCATAAACTCTTCGACCCCCCCCCCTCCCTCTCTCTCTCTCTCTCTCTCTCTCTCTCTCTCTCTCTCACTCTCTCTCTCTCTCTCTCTCTCTCTCTCTCTCTCTCTCTCTCTCTCTCTCTCTCTCTCTCTCTCTCTCTCTCTCTCTCTCTCTCTCTCTCTCTCTCTCTCTCTCTCTCTCTCTCTCTCTCTCTCTCTCTCTCTCTCTCTCTCTCTCTCTCTCTCTCTCTTAAAATAATTACATAAACAACAGAAAGGCGATCAGAAGTGGAATTGGACCCTTAACAAACAACGACGGTGCACTAGTGACTGACAACCAACACGTTGCAAACCTATTAAACAATTACTTTTCCTCGGTGTTTAATACTAACAGTCCTCCCACCACTACCACCAACACCAATATTAATGTAAATCCCGAGCATGCATTGCCTAACTTTTAAATAACAACCGATGAAGTCCTTAAAGCCCTCCAATCACTTAAAACAAATAAAAGTCCTGGACCTGACAAAGTATATCCTACTCTGCTCAAAGAAACAAAGAGTGAAATAGTCTCCTCCCTCACAGCCGTATTCAATATGTCCTTGCGACAAGGCATCGTCCCTTCGGATTGGAAAAAGGCTAACGTGACACCGATTTTTAAGAAAGGAGACAAAAAAGTACCAGGTAATTACAGGTCCATTAGTCTAACTTCGGTTGTAGGTAAGCTACTTGAGAGCATAATTAGAGACAAAATTGTGAGTTACCTTGAAAGCCACTCATTAATTGGGAACTCACAACACGGCTTCCGTAACAAAAGATCCTACCTATCAAACCTATTAACCTTTTATAACGACGTCTTCACGGTTTATGACGTAACCAAATCACTGGACGTAGTCTATCTTGATTTCCAGAAAGCGTTTGATAAAGTCCCACATCATAAATTACTTAACAAATTAAAGCAA
Organism: Eriocheir sinensis; assembly: GCF_024679095.1. Classification (NCBI taxonomy): domain Eukaryota; kingdom Metazoa; phylum Arthropoda; class Malacostraca; order Decapoda; family Varunidae; genus Eriocheir; species Eriocheir sinensis. Next base: position 17,391,149 of record NC_066537.1, read on the forward strand.
ATAGGTATTGACGGTCAAGTACACCAATGGATCGCGAATTGGTTGAGCAACAGACAACAAAGAGTGGTGATTGACGGATTTAACTCAGAGTGGGCGCCGGTCACTAGTGGCGTCCCTCAGGGCTCGGTTCTTGGCCCAGTGCTCTTCATTATTTACATCAACGATGTGGATGTCGGACTCAATAATCGCATTAGTAAATTTGCAGACGACACAAAGATTGGTAACTCGGTTCACACTGACGAAGACAGGCAAAGCCTCCAAGAGGATTTGCACAAAATTTCAGCTTGGTCTGATAGATGGGAGATGCCCTTTAACGTAGACAAGTGCCAGGTCCTTCAAGTTGGAACAATGAATAAGAAGTTCGATTACGATATGCGCGGCGTTAAACTCAAAAGCGTTCAATGCGTTAAGGAACTGGGGGTCTAAATCGCGTCAAACCTCAAAATCTCACAGCAATGCATCGATGCAGCAAATAAAGCGAACAGAATGTTGGGCTTCATTAAAAGAAACTTTTTATTCAAGAATAAAAATGTAATACTTCCACTCTACAATAGTTTAGTCAGACCCCACTCGGAATATGCGGTACAGTTTTGGTCTCCCCACCATGCAAAGGGCATTGCTAAATTAGAAGGTGTTCAGCGTCGGGCAACAAAAATGATCCCTTCCTTGCGCAACAAATCTTACGAAGAAAGGCTTTCCACCCTTAACATGTTCTCTCTTGACAAACGTCGCCTCCGAGGAAAACTGATCGAATGTTTTAAAATACTTAATGGTTTCACGAATGTAGACAGATCAACATTGTTTATGATCGATGACACTTTGCGTACGAGGAACAATGGCGTAAAACTCAAATATAGACAAGTAAATTCAGACTGCACCAAATTCTTCTTCACTAACGTTGTAGTGCGAGTGTTATAGTAGGATATCAATGTATTATTATTATTATTATTATTATTATTATTATTATTATTATTATTATTATTATTATTATTATTATTATTATTATTATTATTTAATATCACCACGATTTAGGCATACAATTGTCAATGGAAAAAACCCACGACAGATAGATCACGCCACCTTATAGGAATGTCGTCCGTCAGTGTTTACCGTCTCAGTTTGTATACAAAGCATTTCATCAAGCTTAGAGGTCACCTTGACATACGTGACCAATTGTAACTTCATTATTTTCCAATCTATAACTCGTGACTCCTTCACGAGAGTCCGACTGACACACACCTGCAGTCTCTCTCGCTCAGACGCTCCTGTACATATAGGCTTAAGAATATATTCGCCTTAAAGGAAGCTGAGTCTTAATCAACGCCCTTCAACGCCCCCCGGTACACCGTTACACGAGAATGGAATAAGCTCCCACCGTCAGCGGTCCAGTGTAACACGATTGACTCCAAAAACAAGCTCGACCGTCACTTCCATCAACTTAATATCAACTAGAGTTGAAATGCATCGTTTTGGAGCCTTCTGATTAATGTAGAATCACTTAGGTTTAAGGACAGACCACCTAGTCTCCATCTCTCTCTCTCTCTCTCTCTCTCTCTCTCTCTCTCTCTCTCTCTCTCTCTCTCTCTCTCTCTCTCTCTCTCTCTCTCTCTCTCTCTCTCTCTCTCTCTCTCTCTCTCTCTCTCTCTCTCTCTCTCTCTCTCTCTCTCTCTCTCTCTCTCTCTCTCTCTCTCTCTCTCTCTCTCTCTCTCTCTCTCTCTCTCTCTCTCACACACACACACACACACACACACACACACACACGCATACACAAAGGGTAAGAAGTTACAAGCGCGCCAGTGATGTGATTGCTGCTGGCCGCCGGGAGGGACGGATGGAGGAAGGAGCAGGTCGTGGGGTGAAGAGTTACAAGAAGAGGAAAAACGAGACAGGAGAGAAGAGAAGGGATGAGGCAGATGAAGGAAGGGGGAGGGGGAAAGTCGACACCGAAGCCTGAAAGCGATTGGATAGTGTGGAAATGAGGAAAGAGGGAAGAGGGAGAGGCGAGAGCGGCGGCGAGGTGGCGGTGGAAAGGGAGGACTTCAGGGCTTCATGAGAGCACAGAGACAGGTGATGAGGCCAGGTGAGAGCGCGCGCACACACACACACACAGAGAGAGAGAGAGAGAGAGAGAGAGAGAGAGAGAGAGAGAGAGTTAAAATATGAAAAGAAGAGGAAAGTTGAGAAGAAAGGTGAGATGGGAAAGATGATGGAAGAGGAGAGCGTGAGGGGAGGGGAAGAAACCACACACACACACACACACACACACACACACACACACACACACACACACACACACACACACACACACACACACACACACACACACACACACACACACACACACACACACACCTTGTATCCTTCCTATAATCCTTATGAAATACATTATACTTTCCGTTGTTTAAGAAAATGTTTGTGTATATGTATGTATGTATGTATGAATCTATGTATGTACGTATGTATGTATGTATGTATGTATGTGTGTAAGTAAGGTTTGTTTTTTTGTTTGCTCGCTTTTTGCTTGATTGTTTGGTTGGTTGGTTGATTGAATTATAGGTTGGTTGGTTGGTAGGTTGGTTGAATGGTTATTTGGTTGGTTCGCTGGTTGATTGAATGAATTGTAGGTTGACTGGTTGGATGGTTGGTTGGTTGAATGGTAGATTGGTTAGTTTGCAGGTAGGTTGGTTGACTGGTAGGTTGGTTGGTTGAATGGTTGGTTGGTTGGTATGCAGGTTGGTTGGTTGGTTGATAGGTTGGTTGGTTGTTTGGTTGGTTGAATGGTAGGTTGGTCGGTATGTAGGTTGGTTGGTTGGTTGGTTGATAGGTTGGTTGGTTGGTTGGTTGGTTGAATGGTATGTTGGTTGGTATGTAGGCTGGTTGGTTGGTTGATAGAATGGTTGGTTGGTGTGTTTGTTTGTTGGTTGGTTGATTGGGTGGTTCTGAGAAGGACTTTAAGGTGGCGGATGCTTAAACATTAGAAGCTATAACCCGCACAGGAAATAATATAACCCTGATCATGGTTTTATTTTATTATATATAAGAAAACCCCGCCCCGGAATATGAAACGGAAGAGAAACTTGGAAATGCAGGCAACAGAAAGCCTATTGGCTCATTACGAGGTCGCCTGTTTTGGTGATTCAATCTGCTCGACAGCCACTTGCGGCTTGAGGAGCAGATGAAAGCATTCGATATTGAGGAGCAGATGAAAGCATTCGATATTGAGGAGCAGATGAAAGCACCTCGTTATTCAGTTTACTCCCGACGCAGCGAAATGACGGTCGATTCTGATTCTATATTTGAAGGAGTTGATGGTATTCGCATTTACTACTTCTGAGGGAAGATTGTTCCAGTGGCGGATGACCCGGTTTGAAAAGAAACTCTTTCCAATATCTGTGTTACATCGACTCGACTGAATGGGTAAACCGCTACTTCTAGTTCTTGAGTTGGTTTGCAGTTCAAAGAATTTGGAGTAATCGACGTTATTGAACTTTTTCAGGTACTTGAAGACTTGAATCATATCCCCTCGTAGGCGTCTTTTCTCCAGTGTAAAGGGATGGAGTCGCTTGAGTCGTTCCTCGTACGGTTGAGCCCTGAAGGCTGGAAATACTTATTGTGCTGACACCTGACTAACCTACCTACCTGCCTACATACATACATATATGCATACATTGATACATACATACATACATATATACATACATACATACATACATACATATATACCTAAGTACAGTAAACCCCATATAAATCGGACTAATTTGGGGGAGACCTCAATCGAAATTTGCGAAATTCCGAAATATCTGAAGGTTAAAGCCTCGTGCGTACCCAGGAAATGTTGTTCCGGAGTTTTCCAACGATTCCGATTTATCTTCCCTTAAAAAATTGGCACCACACGGGATCTGTGGTAGAGCAGGGCCGTAGAATTTTAAATATATACGGCTCTGGAACACAGCCTTGTGCAACGGGGCCGCGGCGAGGTGGTGAGGCTGGCGGTGTTCGTAAGGTTGTAAGCTTGATTATCGTAGAATGTGAAAAACTGAGTCAGTTCGTCAATCAAACACCAGTCAATCAACCAACGTTTGACTGTCTGGCACAAGTCTTTGCTTTCTAAATATTTTTAAATCCTTTCTAAAAGTTTCCTTATCAATTTTCTCTCTCTCTCTCTCTCTCTCTCTCTCTCTCTCTCTCTCTCTCTCTCTCTCTCTCTCTCTCTCTCTCTCTCTCTCTCTCTCTCTCTCTCTCTCTCTCTCTCTCTCTCTCTCTCTCTCTCTCTCTCTCTCTCTCTCTCTCTCTCTCTCTACTTTCAAGTTTCCTGTAAAGTTTCTAATTTGTTTATGCTGTAGTAGTAAAGTCACTTCTCTTCTCCTAAAACAATGCTCTGGTGTTCCACTGGGCTGCTGTATCACCGACGCTCTTGCTATCACTGATGTACCCCAAAACTAGTTGTTCTGCTCATATGTAATTATGTATATCACGTCAATAATCCTACTCTCTATTACTCAGCGTCATTTTCCAGACGTCTCTCCTAACAGGAGTTCCTCAATTCTTATGGGTTTAAAATGCTGCAGAGGCTAAACTCCAAACCTTTATGATATTTCAGATTCAGGCAGAAAAAAATCCTTACGACCTTTAATGCCTCAAAACTCTTTTTTTTTTTCCTGACAACTCTTTGCTCTAGTAGACTTCATAGGAGTCTGCTTATTTACTATTTTCTAGACGACAATATGAGGGGCATTTAAGGGACGGAAAGCTCATGTCCATAGGTGTTAAACCATCACTGGTAATGTGCAGCAACCGCCTGACCACTGTGATGTGCAGAACCGGCCGCTCATCATGACGAACGCATACATGCTCGGCCCGTCACCGTGACGTGCACTACCCGCCTCACACACACCTAGGCTCCTCAGCCGCCCATTAAGCTTTAACCAAAGAAAAAAAAAACGTAAATACACAAATCACGTTACTTACCTTATTTTCTAAATGAGTAAAGTAAATGTAAAGTTTCAAATGCGCAAAGATGAGTCTCTCTCTCTCTCTCTCTCTCTCTCTCTCTCTCTCTCTCTCTCTCTCTCTCTCTCTCTCTCTCTCTCTCTCTCTCTCTCTCTCTCTCTCTCTCTCTCTCTCTCTCTCTTTTATTACGTTTATGGTACAGAGGCTTTGTCACACTACCACCAGGGTCATAAAACTACCCCTGGCAATGCCCACAACTCCTACGAAAGCCTTGTCAGATGTGGGTGCATGAGCGTCGAATTGTTTTTTTTTAAGAATGTGGTCCTGAGTCTGTTCCAAGAAAAGAAAAGAAAATCGTATTAAAGCGAATAAGAACTAGAAGAAAACTCCAAAGAAGAAAAGAAAAAAGGAAAAGAAGAGAAAGAAAAGAATAAGATAAAGTAATAGATAAATAAATAATTCAATAAATAAATAACCATACAACTAACTATTTAACCAGCTCCTTCACTAATTAACTTTTTGTCTCATTAAAGAGAAGAGAGCTGTTAGACCAAAAATTAAGAGAAAAAAAAGAGTTTAAAAAAACCCTAAAACATTTCATGAAGAACAGAAGCCAATGAAGGTCACTCTAATACACTGTCATGTCTCCCGTTCTCTTTGTATTGCTTAGCCCTCGACTAAAGAAAACTCTCTCTCTCTCTCTCTCTCTCTCTCTCTCTCTCTCTCTCTCTCTCTCTCTCTCTCTCTCTCTCTCTCTCTCTCTCTCTCTCTCTCTCTCTCTCTCTCATTATATATATATATATATATATATATATATATATATATATATATATATATATATATATATATTTTGACACGCAGATGTCGTGTGGAGGTATGATAAGGTCAGGTGGAATTCAGTTCGTTACATTATCATACACACACACAGAGAGAGAGAGAGAGAGAGAGAGAGAGAGAGAGAGAGAGAGAGAGAGATTGATTAAATAAGTGAATCTAAAGCATACAGTGTGTAATACTTTATTATTATTCGTAACATATTTGGTAACAATTATTTACACAGGTAAATTTGGCCCGTGCAGGTTTGGGGGTGGGGGAGGGAAGGATCATTGCCGCCGTCGCACCTCCCTCACGAAGGTGTGGAAGTCGGCGGCCAGCAGGTGGGGACGCTCCATGGCGGCAAAGTGTCCGCCGACGGGGTGGTCTCTGCAAGGGGTGGAGGAATTGTAAAGTTTCAGCCCATTGGTGTTTTTTCCCAAAGATCATAATGCTCTAAACAGATCCTACAAAAGAGAAACCGTTATAGAAAAAAGCTAAAGGTTGGGTTCCATGAAGCGTCAAGTTAGATGACTCAGCCTGACAGTTCTTTCTTACCTTACCCGCCCTAGTTATGGTTAATCATATACCCGTTACAGCAGGGTGTGCCTAGAAAGCGGCCAATAACCCAGCGAAAAACTTAGGAGTAAGGGCAGGATCGAACCCATGCCGCCAACCAGTATCGTCAACAGTCGCACCTACAAAGGAGTTACCGCGCCCCTAACGTTGCAAAGCTGAAAAACAGGACTCATCTACAAACTCCGAAACTCGTATAATTTTATGGTTATGGAAATGCTCTGGAAAACGCACTTCTTGACACTCGATAGCCAACCATCACGCGACGAATACATCGTAATCCTGAATACAATCAGCTGCGGCCATTGCATGGTGAAGGTAATTGTGCATATTTGTATAAAGCAAAGTCAATACCACATAGAACTTCTCCCTAACCCTTCCCTCTCAGTCCTACCCTACCACTCCGTGCCTCTGAGCGTGAGCATTCCCTTCCCCGCCAGATAGTGAGCAGCCCTCCCCCTTCTCCGCACCAGCCTCACCTGTAGGTCACGATGTCATAGAACTTGTGGGCCATGAAGTTCTTGGGGTCACTGACGAGCTCCTGTGGGAAAACGGCGAGGCCGGCGGGCACACGGCACGGGATACTGACCATTGCGACGACGACGGTGACGATGAGAGAGAGAGAGAGAGAGAGAGAGAGAGAGAGAGAGAGAAGGGTGATTTATTTTAATTCGATCATAACTTACTGTGCATTTTTGAGCTATTTCAAAATGTTTTTTTGCCATATTAAGGCGTTTTACTTACTTGTCAGTTGTTCGAGTGAAAAGTCTGCTGAAGTTTTCTGTGTAGAACCGCATGCTGGACGTCATGGAGCCCGTGAACCTGTGGGGGATGGGAGGCACGGGCTAGAGCAGAGCTATTCAAACTTTTCTTACAGAGGCCCTACTTGTTACATACTGGGCACAACACTTAAAAAGCGTTAACTCCAATTTTCCTGAATTAAATTTTTCATAAGGAGCAGCGAGTATGTCACAGACGTAACGGCCTTCTGCCGCCCTTCCACCGAGGCCAGACTGGGAAAGAAGGTGACTCATTTCACGCCTCTAACCTTCCAAATACGGACAGTACATACGAGTATTTCCATCGCCGGAGCAAATCCAATTGCATGACAGCGATTTAAAATATTGTGCACTTTAGTGGGGATTTGTTTTAGTTTCGATGGAGTCTCATAAGCCATAAATAGTTGGCAAAATCAGTGAAAGTAGTCATGGGATGGCTGACTAATTCATGAGTGTTAATTTGGACGGCGCTCCTCGGTGTAGTGGTAAAGACTGAATATCTATGCATTCAACACAATTGAATGAAAGAAATAAAACAAGGACATGGAGTTGTACTAGGGACACAGTGTCAGTGGCATGACCATCACTGTGGACCTTGTGAACAACTCCATTACCTGCATGGCAATTGCTAAAAGCGTTGTTGGGTCTTCCCTAAAGTTCCTGAATAAAGTTTGTCTGCTCATCACAATATAACCTTTGGCGCAGCTAATCTGACAAACATTTTTTTTGTGATGCTGTTTATAAGCTGCTAATCAACCATCATTTTGCTAAAATATGATTTCATTCAGTTAATACACAAACCTCAGAATCATGTAAAGCTATTCTGATTCCACCGATTACAGACCCGTTACTTCTTTTTCTGTTTTCGCTGAACAGAGGCAGCAGGGGTAGGTAGGAGGCGCTGAGTGTGTGTGTGGCACCTACCAATAGACGCACACGTTGTCCAGCATCTCGTCGAGGGCTATCGGGAAGTCAGCCTGCAGGAGGCCGCCGTCGGGCAGGTGAGGGTTGTTTCCGTGTGTCCAGGTGCTGAACTTTTCCAGGACGTAGGCGGCCATGCTGACGGGGTGCTGGTTCAGGGCGGCGCCTGTGTGGGGGTGAAGATAATGGCTGCTGTCGTTGTTGTTGTTGTTGTTGTTTTTGTTCTTGTTATAATTATTATTATTGCTATTATTATTATTATTATTATTATTATTATTATTATTATTATTATTATTATTATTATTATTATTATTATTATTATTATTATTATTATTATTATTATTATTATTATTATTATTATTATTATTATCATTGGTAGTAGTAGTAGTAGTATAGTAGTAGTGGTAGTGGTAGTAGTAGTAGTATTGGTGGTACGATCAACATCGCCATCATCAACAGTACTAGTGGAGGCGGCAGCGTCGCCCTCATACCTATCGTGTCAGGTTTCGTGGATTGGAGGTGCATGTAGCCGGTCTCCCGCAGGATCACTTTGAATTTGTCCGTCATCGGGTAGACTTTGTGTTGGTCCTCCTTGGCCACCAGCAGCCCCGCCGGGAGCACCGAGCCCAAGAAGGCCTTGAAGGTGCTGGCCATCATGGGAGCAACCACCATGTTGAGGTGCACGCCCAACACGCTGCGGGGGTGGAAGAGCAGAGACATGCAGGAGGTGAAGGACTGAGCCATAAACTCTCGCCCCAGTACGTGGAAGAGCCAAGGAACGGCACCTGTTTTAGCTGCAGTATTTACACACACACACACACACACACACACACACACACACCAGTGCTGGGCACTTGCGGTACTTTTTGCGGTACTGCGGCACTGCGGTACTACCGCACTACCAAGCCGGTACCGCAGTACCGCAAAGGATTGCTGAAAGTACCGGAGTACCGGTACCGCGTTCAAATTTCCTGCGGTACTTTTCGCGGACTATATATAGTAGTGCAAGTAGAACACCCACTTGTCCGGGTAGAGTGTCGCCATGGAGGAGACGATCGCGGAGCCCCAGTCACCTCCCTGCGTGTAGAACTGCTCGTAGCCCAGCCGTTTCATCAGCTTCAGGAAGATTTGCGACGTCTCCAGGATGCCCAGACCTGTGCAGGACACAAGCTTGATGGAACAAAGTACGCACGGCGGGGGGCGGCGAGAAGGCGGCAGGGGCAAGAGGTGGGGAAGGGGCCCGAGTGGGGAGCAGCGACGAGGAAGTTGTGGCAGGGAAAGGAGCGGATGCGGAGGTGGAGGCGAGGGCGGGTAAGGAGCAGGAGCCGGGGAGGTCCTGTCACGAACTGGACCTGTCTGAAAGTTGTATGCTAAGGGCCCAATGCTGTCCAAACTTTTTCGCCTATTGTACCCTTTATTACCTTCCCCTACTGTTACGTACCCCCCATGGCTGATGAAACTCAATTATATTATGTTATATTTATATTATATTATATTATATTATATTATATTATATTATATTTAGGTACACGTACATTACGCGTCCTTCATAAAGGTGCCTGTCCCTCCCTCTCTCTTTTCCTTCATAGAACATGGGAAGTTTCTTTAGTGTGTGTGTGTGTGTGTGTGTGTGTGTTCATCGTCTTTCCACGTACCCCTTTGATCAATACTGCGTACCCCCAGGGGTACGCGGAGCCCAGTTTGGACAACACTGCAGTAAGGCATGCGCTGGTGCCGCGCAAAAACAACGCCTGCTTTTTGTGACTGGATGCGCCATTGGATGGAGCCATCCTGTACGCACCTTCCCTGCGAGGCGGAGAGCACGCACAGGGGCAGTGAACCCTACACTATGGACCGGAAACTTGCCTAGGCCTTGTCATTAAGCCGCGAATTTTGGAAAATCAACCGCTTTGGTGCGAATTGCCATAACTCCCTTATTGCTGAGGCTACAGAAATGTTTTTGGTATCAATCGACGGCAAAATGAAAGGGCTATAATTTTTAATAATCGACCGGGCTCAAAAACCGACTCGAAAGGGTAAAAAATCGAATAAATTCGCAAAAAAACATTCCTGCGCGTGTGTTGGAAGAAAGAGAAATAATCATTGAAGAAAGTGTCTCTTTACGTTTTCGTATAATCAAACGAATCGTTTCTCCTGAGGTGATAGGGCGACTGATAACCCGTGATAATGTGACTCACTTTTGGGGGCAGCGAGTAACGTCCGCTGTGGGAAAGAGTGTGCACTTTAGCTATAATCCTACCGCAGCCTAGTACTGTTCCAGCACCTTCCCTGCAGCTACTTCAGTCACCACCACCACCAGTACCGTTAGGAACAGAGTACGGTCCTCTGGGGGAAGCATATACACACTCTATTAACACTCTAAAGCAACATTACACTACTCGTCCAGCCTTTCCGTCGCCACCACCACCACCACTACACCCATCACTATCAGTACCTATCTGCTAAGAGGCAAGTAATGGCCACTATGTATGTGTGTATGTATGTATGTATGTATGTATGTATGTATGAGTATTATTCCTAACAAATTTTACTAGAGCACAGCACCATGACCCCTGCCACCAAGTTTCCTGCCCTCACGTTCAGCCTCATCTTATAAACCACTCCTTTCGCCTTCTTACTTCATCGCCACCCTCACGTCAATCATCTCTCCAGCACCATCTCAAACTCACCTCACTTCAGTACCTTTAATTAATTTCCGTCTCGCCTACCTCTCTATATCAAGGTGCTACACTTGATCGTTCTCTTCTCTGTGTTAACCCTCCGCCTGTTACTCATCCCCACCATCGCATCATACGCATCTCGCTTTTGTATCTTGACTTTCTTTTCCAGCGCTCGTCGCTCAACCCCGAGACACACTAACATCCTTGCCATTTCTCTCTTAACCTCAATCAGTGACACTGCCTCAATCCTCGGCTCAGCGTCATCTGAGAGAGGCGGAGGACGAGTACCAACACGCGGGACAGGGAAAGGAGGAAGAAAGTGAAAGTGCAGAACCTGCAAAGCTTTTACGTTAAACCCTCGAAAAAAAGTTTGAGTTCCATGACCTTTTGGTTGTTGAGAGAGAGAGAGAGAGAGAGAGAGAGAGAGAGAGAGAGAGAGCAATCACCTTGTTTAGAAGACTCCTGCGAGAAGCCGTAGCCTGGTATGGATGGGCAGATCACCTCGAACGCCACTCCGCTCCCCTCCTGCTCCGTGGTCATTAGCGGAAGGATGTTGTAGAACTCGACCACCGAGCCTGGCCAGCCGTGGACCATCAGCAGGGGCAGGACAGTCACTCCAGGCCCCGGCTTCGCTGCCGCCCGCAGAAAATGGATGTCTAGTCCCTCGATCTTGGTCCTGTTGATACCGGGTTTAGGAGGGAGGCCGTGTTTGGAACATCAATATGTGAGAGGAATGGATATTAAATACTGGGCTTGACATGGGGAGGTACGACGGTTGAAAAATTCTAATGACTTTAGAATAAAACGTGGACTGGAGCAAGTCACGTCATGCGTATAACTGATAACAGATGCATGGACAATACAAGTAACAGAGTGACAACCCTGAAACTATAGGAGTCAGGGAAAACAAAACCTGGAGACATGAAATTAGAACTTATCAGAGCAGGATCATTTCCTTTAGCGATTGACTGAGAACTAAATTATTATTAAAGAGAAGATGGCGCCACTATAAACACTTGCCTGCGCCATGACGGGCTGGGGCCGACTTCCATCCAGGCCCCTCAAGAGAGCCTACCGGCGCAACAGGCGTACACGTAAAAAAAAAAAAATAATAATAATAAACGTTGGAAAAGGCTTTTGTCCTGCAGAGGACTAATTATTACTGCCGTTGATTAGGCACAACGAAAAAGGAAACATCGTTTTGCTTAGTGTCACCAAGACAAGTTAGTGCGGGGGTTCGTACTTGAAGTGTGGGTATGAGTTGAGCCGAGCCTCCCTCTTCTTCCAGTCATACTTGGTCCGCCAGTACTTGACCACCTCGTCCAGGGTGGCATCGTTGAACCCGTAGGTGAAGTTGGCGCCTTCGAGAGCCGGTGTTAGGCGGAGGGGCATGGACAGACGCATCTTCAGGTCATCAAGATCCTGCGGGAGGAAGGGGGGTTGAAGCGCGGCGTTGGACGAGACACAAAGTCCTGCTTGACTCAGGATTTCAAAGAGGCACTTCTTTAAGCAGGTGTGCCATGGCACCGGTACACCACTAACTGCGTCACTGAGGCTACCACTACCAAAACGAGGAGTAGTTGCAATAATAATAAAGATAATAATAATGATGATGATAATAATAATAATAATAATAATTATTATTATTATTATTATTATTATTATTATTATTATTATTATTATTATTTTTATCATTATTATTATTATTATTATTATTATTATTATTATTATTATTATTATTATTATTATTATTATTATTATTTTATTATTACTACTACTACTACTACCACTACTACTATTACTACTACCATTACTACTACTACTACTATTACTATTATTGTCATAATTATTATTAATATTATTGGCAGTAGTAGTATCATCATCATTAATGTCATCATCATCATCATCATCAGCAGCAGCAGCAGGGGTGGTGGCACTCTAGCAATACATGGTCTTGTCACTGGCATCAGCGGCAAAAAGGAAAGATTAGCCGCCCACACGTGACCTGCCAGTAATGGTGACGCGGCACACACACACACACACACACACACACACACACACACCGCTCTGGTAGCTCAATCGGTAGAGCGCTGTGCTGCAAGGCTTCACGGCCAATCAGGCGGTGGTTCGAGCCCCGCTCAGGCCGGATTCTTTCCGTTGGTAAGAGTGGTTACTGTCCCCCTTGAGCAAGGGGGATGGGGTCTGTGGTGTGTGAGGTCCTGGCAGTACCCAGAGATCGACGATAATGAGCGTGCACTTGCTCACGTCGGGCTGGTATCTGCTGGCGAAAGCGAGCCCAACTTGTGATCAGGCCGTGGTGAATTACACTCTCACACACACACACACACACACACACACACACACTCCTGTCCTATTACACATAGATCACTAGTAGTAGCGATAGTAGACAGACACCCTCGCCATAGACCGACAGGTGTTCTGGTGTTTGTTCTTCCTATGTATTCCTATGTATTCCCATGTAACGGTACTTTGATCAAGATAAGGAAGCGTTGAGGGAAAAAGTGGCCTGCTTGCGTGTGTGCCGCAGAAAGATATATATATATATATATATATATATATATATATATATATATATATATATATATATATATATATATATATATATAGAGAGAGAGAGAGAGAGAGAGAGAGAGAGAGAGAGAGATATATATAGAGATAGATAGATATATATATATATATATAAATATATATATATATATATATATATATATATATATATCTGGAGAGAGAGAGAGAGAGAGAGAGAGAGAGAGAGAGAGAGAGAGAGAAGAGGAGGTGGAGTGGGGGGAGGGAAGGAGCAAAGAGGCAGCGCTATGCAGAATCATCTTGGAGTGGCAGATAACGCTGGCCTTGACGCCGTGTCCTGTGCTGAGCTGTTCCTAAGGGAGACGCTCACCCTGTTGGCGGGACTGGTCCTTGCCCTGCTACTTGCTGGCTCCTTGCTATTATTATTGTTATTATGACTACTACTACTACTATACTACTACTACTACTACTACTACTACTACTACTACTACTACTACTACTACTACTACTACTACTACTGCTGCTGCTATTACTGTTATTACTACTATTATTTGTAGAAGTATTGTTAATAGCATTATTATTATTATTATTATTATTATTATTATTATTATTATTATTATTATTATTATTATTATTATTATTATTATTGTTATTATTATTATTATTATTATTAATTTCATCATCGTCATCGTCATCATCATTACTGTCAATATCAAAATCATCGCAGTGAACGATGCATTACAGTGCCTGAATGTGAAGAGCTACACTGTTTCCCGGGCGATCAATTTCCTGGTGGTGTCTGTGCTTTCATTTTCCCAGGCGGCGCCCGACCTGAACTACCTGCCCGATCTGCCCGATCTGCCCGACCTACCTGCGACGGAATTTAAGAGGTAGAAGACTATCAGTAGAAGGAGAACTGATGAGACGAAGAGCCTTAGACTCCACTCTGTCCAGAAGAGCTGTGTGAGTGAAGCCCCCCCACACGTGAGATGCATACTCCATACGAGGGCGAACAAGGCCCCTGTATATGGATAGCAACTGTACGGGGGAGAAGAACTGGCGGAGACGATACAGAAAGCCCAACCTCGAGGAAGTTGATTTAGCGAGAGAGGAGATATGAAGTTTCCAGTTGAGATTTTGAGTTAAGGATAGACCGAGGATATTTAGTTTTGAAGATGGTGACAGCTGAGTGTTGTCGAAGAATAGGGGATAGGTGTTTGGAAGATTGTGTCGAGTTGATAGGTGGAAAAATTGAGTTTTTGAGGCATTGAAGGACACAAGGTTCCTTCTAACCCAATCGGAAATGATAGCAAGGTCTGAGGTTAAGCGTTCTGCAGCCTCCAGTCTGGAGTCGTGTACTTCCTGTTGGGATGGCCTTCTATTGAAAGAAGTTGAATAATGCAGAGTGGAGTCGTCGGCGTATGAGTGGACAGGACAGTTTGCTATGAAAAGAAGATCATTGATGACTAGTGAGTAATGTCTCTCTTATACTGGCGATTTTTTTTTTTTTTTTTTTTTTTTTTTACGTCTTGGCCTATTGCGCCGGTAGGCTTCTTCTCGGTGGATCCTGGATTCCTGATGGTCGGTCCAAGGCTTCTTCCCGGTGGGGCCTGATGGTCGGCCCAGCCCGTTCTGGTGCAGGCGAGTGTTTATAGTGGCGCCATCTTGCATTGGCTCATGCTGCCCTCCCGGAGCTCATCTTTAATCCTAGAATCTAGAGTTAATGATCGCAGTGACTCATTATCCCACAGACTGACCTGGAGATCAGCAAGGCCACGTGACCTCTCTAGCGGGTGTTTTACGCAACAAAAAGTAGCTGAGGGGAGCAGGTTAGCTTCCGGCGTCAAAAAAAGTTGCTTAGAGCTATATTCTTAAACATTTCGGTGTCAAGGTTCACATGTTTGACAAGGCTTTCGTTGAAGTTTTAAACATTCCCAGGGGTAGCTTTAGAACCCTGGTGTTAGTGTGACATTTCTCCTGTACCATGACCCTAAAAAATCATTACTAATCGTCTGCATGATCTCCTTTTTGGAAACTGTTGATGTGAGAGGTGGAAGCGTCTGAGAATACCAACCTTAGCTTTAATTTCCTGTACAGTGGAATAAGAAATCGTGCATTCCTACTCCCTAAGTCTCAGGGATTGTGATAAAAGCATCATCATCATTAACAACAAACAGTAACATCGCTAACAACGACGATAATAGCCCTTTATATCAATTTAGTGGAAAACTAGCGAGCACTGGCCATTATTTAGCACTCGGGTATTAAAACAGGTGGCTGGGCAGATAAACATTAACTAACCGCCTTGGGAACGTCAATCTTGAAGGGCCTGATGCTTGTGTCTTCAGGGCGGGGTTGCCCTGGGCCCCACCATGGGTTAGGGTCGAGGTAGGGCATTGGGGGCTCCTGCATGAACTGCCACACCAGGTACCCAACCTGCGCCGCCACCAGGCCCAACACCAACCGCCTGACCATCCCCATCTGAGGGAGGAGGAGAGAAGTGGATTATGCAGTGGTAGTGTTGCACCGTGTGGAGGTGAGGAGAGAGAGAGAAAGACAGACAAAAAAAAAAAAAAAATGCGTAGATACAAAAAAAAAAAAAAGCGAAACCAGAAACGAAGCAATGGCACAAAAAACGCACACGCAAAAAAGTTTGGAGAGAGAATATATAATGTATAAACGTTCAAAAAACGTTTGGATTACATAAGAATATAAGAACGTAAAGAGTCAGCAAGAGGCCGGTTGGCCTATAGGTTACAAGGCATCTCCTGTACTCTTAACCCCACCTTACCTCACTACCCATGACTTTATCTAACCTCATCTTGAATGTATCTATGGTATTGGCACCCACAACATGGCTGCCAAGCCTGATCCATTCATCCACCACTCTGTTGGTAAACCAGTTCTTGCCTATTTCTTTGTCGAATCTGAATTTATCAAGCTTAAAACCATTGCTACGTGTCCTACTTGTTGTTGTTGTTTTTTTGTTGTTTTTTTACAACCAAAACCCTTTTGACATCCCCTTTATTGAAGCCCTTCATCCATTAATAGACTTCGATCAGGTCTCCTCACAACCTTCGCCTTTCTAGATAGTGTAGATTTAAATGCTTCAGTCCGTCTTCATAAGGCAAGTTTCTCACCCCCTGAATCATCTTTGTCATCCTCCTCTGTACAGATTCTAACGTGATATCCATTCTATAGTAGGGTGACCAGAACTGAAATGCATACTTGAGGTGAGGTCTAACTAGTGCTAAGTAAAGTTTGAGGATGACTTCAGCGCTCCTATTGTTTACGCTCCTTGAGATGAAACCCAATACCCTGTTTGCACGATTTTCAGCCTGAATGCATTGAGCCCTAGGACGGAGGTCAGCGTGTCATTTAGGGGGGCGACTACGGGGTATTTTTTTGACGAATATATTTAAAATCGGACGAGTACATGTTTTTCGCTCAGCGTGGCCGAGAACCCCTAAATTGCCATGTGGTGAGGTTTGTTTTCGTAAAATTAAAACCCATCCCCCCTGGGGGGGCTTTTGCTTCATAGCCGGACATGCGCGTCATAGCCGGGCATGTGCGTCAACATATGCGGTATCATTCAATGCTTGTATATACGTAAAAATTGCAGTAGAATATTTTATTTCTCCGTAAATTTTGTCATCTGTCATTCTCTCTTCTTCGAGCGGAGAGGCAGGGGAGGAATAGAGGCACCACAACGTCAGTGCCAAGTGAGACACAGATAGGAAGAGTACGTCGTACTTTTCTCTCCTCTCCAGCCAAAAACACGTCCTTACAAATGATGTACAAGCGCAAGGCAACCAGAAAAAAGAGTCACCAATATCAAGAGGGCTTATGGAGCGGCCAAGCCTCAGAAAAAAGCAAGAGAGTACCGTAGAAGCAAGGCACTCCCGCAGCACTCCCACGTAGCGGGAATGCCGCTGGACCAGATGCCTTATCATTCTCCAGTAAGTCAACAAGATATACACAATAATATGTGAAAATTTCATGCCAATCAAATAAATACAAATGGCAAGACAGGAATGAAATGAAAAAAAAAATCTTTAGGAGCCAATATCTCGAATATTTTTTTTTAATTCAAATAATTTCACATAATCGGTAAAAAGTCTGATCGACTTTTGTTAGGTATCAGTTAAAACTACAACTAAAGGGCAATATTTTGTTGGGAATAGATTTTCAATAATGTCAAAAGAAAACGGGACACAGAGTGGAGAAAATAATAAGTGACAAAACATTGTAATTTTTTTGCTTCGAAGACAAAACAAAAAATCAAAACGTTACTTCCAACAAAATGTAGATAGGTAAACAAAGTTTCTATGGTACCGATCAACTGAAAAATAAAGTCTGTGAAACAAAAACGAAAAGAAAAATACGCTTTGTTTGAGTCTTTCCTAAACTTCACCCGAATTTAATGAAATTCACAGAATATCATACCTTTACACCTACAAATAACATACTAAAATTTCGAAGCTATTGGACGTACCATATGCGCAGAAGGACCCCCCGTAGTCGCCCCCCCTAAGGAGTAATTGTGTGATGGGTTATTCCTACCTACACTCAGAATACTACACTTCCCGACATAGAATTCCATCTGCCACTTCCCCACCCAATCATATAGTCTGTCAAGCTCATCATGGAGAACGCTAGCGTCCCGGTCTGATTGGATTACTCTACCGATCTTGGTATCATCTGCGAACTTATTGACATTCCCACAAATTCCTGTGTCCAAATCATTGATGTAAATGATAAAAAGCAACGGACCCAGCACCGACCCCTGTGGGACTCCATTCGTAACACTGCCCCGTTCAGATTTTTTACCATTGATTTGCTCTCTCTGCTTCCTACCACTAAGCCATGCCCTAATCCAGTCCTGTAAGCGGACGGAGAACCGTTCCAGACTGTCAAACGGACCCACCATTCTCCCTGGAGAAAACACAGAAACCCACCACTGCGACCATCCCTGAGGACGGGAGGGGAGGAAGCGGAAGGTCCCCTGAAAATTTGTTCGCCCGGAGTAGCGACTATCAGACAAAACGAGGGTTTGCCTCCGGCCTCATGGACAGAGGGAAGGGCAGAGGCCTCTGTCAAAACCCCACCCATCGTCAGGGTGACCTGGACCTTCGATGAGATGTGGAATATTTTTTATCGGTCAAAGGCTCTCTGTATTAGCCACGAAGGTATCACCGACTCCATTCACTGCCCCCATCCCTGAGTCAAGGGAGGGGAGGACATGGACGCCTCTGGGAAGGCTAGTTCTTCCGTAGTAGCGCCTTTCGAAACCAAGAAGGGCTGTGCTGGGACTCGTGGGTGGCGAGGTGCAGGGTGTTGAAGCTCCTAAGCTACGAGTAGCCGAAGCACACCCTCTTTCCCTCAGCCAACGAAGGGAGAGGAGAAGGGGGAGGGGGTGGATGTCACACTCCCTCAAGCCGGTCAACGGACAGAAAAGGGGAGGTGGCGCCGACGCCCCGACAAACACTAAAGTCCGGACATCATCATCCTTCGCAGCGACACTATACGTAACTAATATGACAACACAGGCTTTGGTTAAATCCACACTCCTTCAGGCTATTGACACACACACACACACACACACAGTTGATACTAAGCTTACACAGCACACCCAGTGAACAGTGCGGCAGACCGGGAGGAACACACCTCTTGCAACCTTACCTGAGTGGAAGAAAAAGAGAGAAAGGAGGAGAGAGAACAAGAGGCAGGGGGCAGAGTGTGAAGTCGTGCTGGCTGGTAGATCTCCTCTGATTCGTGTGCAGGCCCTGGCTGGCGAATTCAGTGGATGTTTGTCCTCCGCCCTCTCACTCGCGCTGCTTGGTGGATACTGGCAGTCATCCGCCTCTAGGGCCAACCAGTGCCACAATCAGCGCGCAGCGTTATCCTGACCTTGAAGTTAGAGATGCTCATCTGAGTATCTCTAATCCTAGAATCTCGAGTCCGGGTTGATAGGTGGTCTTCTGGACAGCATGTGGGTAGTTTTAAGCCACTCGGCGGCGGCTGAAAAATACCAGCTTGGTGGCACCGGGCGGGGATTGAACTCGCGTCGTCCTGAACGCGGCGCCGTCACGCTGTCGACTCAGCCACCGCCTCCCCTAATTGTTGTATCAGTGGGCAATTATCAAACCATGTCTGGGTGTGAACCACAGTTTAGAAAGGTGGGAAAGGTTATACGAATGAAAATCAAATGAGTATTGGACTGGGGTATACCACCTATGTTTCAAGTTCCGTTTCGGTGAAACTTTCTCAAGTGCGCTGAACATATCAAAAGCTTTCGATAGAGTCTGTCACAACTCTTTGTTTTCTAAACTGCCCCCTTTCGTATTCTATCCTTCTCTCTGTTCCTTCATCTCCAGTTTCCTTTCCGGCCGTTCTATCTCTGCTGTGGTAGACGGTCACTGTTCTTCTCCTAAACCTATCAACAGTGGTGTTCCACAGTGCTCTGTTCTATCACCCACTCTCTTCCTTTTATTCATCAATGATCTTCTTTCCATAACAAACTGTCCTATCCATTCTTACGCCGATGACTCTAATCTACATTTCTCAACTTATTTTGACAGAAGGCCAACTCAACAGGAATTAGACGATTCCAGGCTGAAGGCTGCAGAACGCTTAACCTCAGACCTTACTATCATCTCCGATTGGGGCAAGAAGAATCTGGTGTCCTTCAACGCCTTAAAAACTCAATTTCTACACCTATCAACTCGACACAATCTTCCAAACACTTATCTCCTATTCTTCAACAACACTCAGCTGTCACCTTCTCCTACACTAAACATCCTCGGTCTATCCTTAACTCAAAATCTCAACTGGAAACTCCATATCTCCTCTCTCACTAAATCAGCTTCCTCGAGGTTGGACGTTCTGTATCGTCTCCGTCAGTTCTTCTCACCTGCACAGATGCTGTCCAAATACAGGGGCCTTGTCCGCCCTCGTATGGAGTATGCATCACATGTGTGGGGGGGACTCCACTATCACAGCTTTCTTGGACAGAGTATATATATATATATATATATATATATATATATATAGAGAGAGAGAGAGAGAGAGAGAGAGAGAGAGAGAGAGAGAGAGAGAGAGAGAGAGAGAGAGAGAGAGAGAGACTCTCTTCGTCTCATCAACTCCCCTCCTCATTCTGACAGTCTTCTATCTCTTAAATTCCCCCGCCATGTTGCCTCTCTATCTTCTATCAATATTTTCATGCTGACTGCTCTTCTGAACTTGCTAACTGCATGCCTCTCCTCCTCCCGCGGCCCCGCTGCACACGACTTGCTACTCATGCTCATCCCTATACTATCCAAACCCCTTATGCAAGAGTTAACCAGCATCTCCTTTCTTTCATCCCCTTCACTGGTAAACTCTGGAACAGCCTTCCTTCATATGTATTTCCACCTGCCTATGACTTGGCCTCTTTCAAGAAGAGTGTATCAAGACATCTCTTCATCCGAAATTAACCTCTCTTTTGGCCACTCTATACTTATCGCTATATGAGAGCAACAGTTAGCGGGCTTTTTTTTTTTTAACATCTTTTTGCTGCCTTTGAGTTGCACTCTGTGCTGTAAAAAAAAATACGCCGTTGTTCTGATTCTAAAATGCATGCATTAGACCAGGGATGCTCAACCCACTGTTTGAGGGCCGCATGCGGAAAACTGATCAAATGTTTTAAAATACTTAATGGTTTCACGAATGTAGATAGATCAACATTGTTTATGATCGATGACACTTTGCGTACGAGGAACAATGGCGTAAAACTCAAATGTAGTAAATTCAGACTGCACCAAATTTTTCTTCACCAACGTTGTAGTGCGAGAATGGAATAAGCTCCCACCGTCAGTGGTCCAGTGTAACACGATTGACTCCTTCAAAAACAAGCTCGACCGTCACTTCCTTCAACTTAATATTAACTAGAGTAGAAATGCATCGTTTTGGAGCCTTCTGATTAATGTAGAATCACTTGGGTTTAAGGACAGACCACCTAGTCTGGACCATGGGGTCTGTGTGGTCTGATATTCTATGTAAATCTATGTAAATCTCTCTCTCTCTCTCTCTCTCTCTCTCTCTCTCTCTCTCTCTCTCTCTCTCTCTCTCTCTCTCTCTCTCTCTCTCTCTCTCTCTCTCTCTCTCTCTCTCTCTCTCTCTCCATTTTCCGCTTCCTCGTCTATTAATCTCCCTCCCTCCGTACTTCCGCCTTTCTAATTATATTTTTATTCCCACTCTTCCGTCTCCCCCAGCCTCCCGCGTCCCCGTCCCTCTCCCTACCCCGCCCCTCTCCTCTTCCTCCTTCATTTGAGTGGTGCAGATAAAAGATAAAGAATGTCGTTTCTAATAAGTTGTTGTCAACTAAAAAAAGATGCTACTGTGGAGTGTAGTAGTCACGATGATGATTATTATTACTATGATGATAAGAAGAACAATGATAATAATCTTCATGATGATGAATAGAAATATGAATAAAATTAAGTGATAATAATAATAGTAATAATGATAATAATAATAATAATAATAATAATAATAATAATAATAATAATAATAATAATAATAATAATAATAATAATAATAATAATAATAATAATAATAATAATAATATTATTATTATTATTATTATTATTATTATTATTATTATCGTAATATTTTACGTTCTGCCTATGGCACCGGTTGGACTTGGTGGTTGGCCCCAGCCCGTTATGGGACAGGCAAGTGTTTACAGTGCCGGTGTCTTGCTTAGCTCATGATGCCCCCCCGGAGCTATCTTTGATCCTCTTTTAACCTAGAGTTCGGGTTGATAGATGATCTTCAGGACAGTGTTTAGGGCACTCGGCGAGGACTGAAAATTGTCATATTGTAGCGGCGGGCGGGACTCCAGCCTGTGTCCTCCAGGATGCTGCGGCCGCACGCAGACCGCTCAGCCACCGCCTCCTCAGTACTATTATTATTATTATTATTATTATTATTATTATTATTATTATTATTATTATTATAATTATTATTACTATCAACATTACCATTATGATCGTTATTATTATAATTAATATTATTATTAATATTATTATTAATTTTCTTCTGTTTTCATTATAATCATCATCATTATCTTCATCGTTGACACTGCCGTATGCATTTATATAATATTTTTCTATTTAAAGTTGAGGTTATTTTCGTATATACAAGACGCATCAGCAGTAGCTATGCTTGCACGCTGAAGGTGACGTGAGGTGCCCACAGGCACAGTCTGAAGGCTGCTGGAGGTGCCTGCCAGTCATGGAACAGTGAGAGAGAGAGAGAGAGAGAGAGAGAGAGAGAGAGAGAACAGCAAGGCCTTACCCTCCAGGAACGTATCCCGCCCCTGAGGAAACCTAACGGAGACCTGGCCATCACCAGCCGGGAAAAAGCTGACCAGCTGGCCTGTCATTTCAGTCAAAAGATGACAACCCAGGAACCAGACAGGCAGCCCCCCAGGTGACCCAGGCCCTGACAGCGTGAGTCCTCACCTATTGTGGCGATGCTCCGATGAACTCACCAGCCCCCTCGCCCAGATCTTCTGGCGATGCCTGCAGACCGGGGTGTGGCCTGCACAGTGGAAGGAGGCCAGAGTCACACCCGTACACAAGAAAAAATCCAGGTCTGAGCCAGGCAATTACAGGCCAATATCACTCCTCCCAATCATCAGCAAGATATTTGAGAGGATCATCGGGGAGCAACTGACATCCTTCCTCGAGGAAAACCACCTGCAGTCACCGAAGCAGTTAGGTTTTCGGAAGGGCCGCTCTACCTCCGACCTCATCCTTCTCCTCTCAAAGTCCTGGCACGACGCCCTTGATGACGGCCACCCCTCTCTCGTGATTTCCCTGGACATAGCTGGCGCGTTCGACTCCGTTTGGCACCGCGGTCTGACCTTCATATCTGCCTACTCATCTGACATCATCAACTCAAGCCCCAGTATCTATCGGAGGCCACGATTCAACTTGGTCCGACACCGCCGGCCCACGCTGACCATTCACCCATCACATCCCCAACAACTGAATGTTTCGTTGTAGTCATATATATACAACCGAAAAATGTCAAAATATGCTATTCTTACGGATCACAACATCCGCCTGTGACGCAAAACTAAATATTAAGCATGGGTGAAACGCTAGTAGCTTATGTGTGAATGAACATTATGTTTTATTATGGAGCAGCTCATTTCCTGGCTCTCGAGGGTGGGAATTAATAGTTTGGTGTTGTCTGGAAGCAATTTACTTTTTTCTGCTTTCGTGGCATGTTGATGGGGCAGTAAACGTAAAGATAAACAACTTACAATCCACCCATTACCACTTTTGATTTCTTGGGAGAGAGAGAGAGAGAGAGAGAGAGAGAGAGAGAGAGAGAGAGAGAGAATTTTTTACCTCAAGACTGGAAAGGAAAGGAGGCGAGTGAAAGTGCGCAAGCAGAGGATGTTGAAGAAGACTCGTCCACTTAGGAAAAACCAGTCTAATCTGACCCTTGCCACCCCGCATATGTTGTTATTATTATTCTTGTTGTTGTTGTTATTATTATTATTATTATTATTATTATTATTATTATTATTATTATTATTATTATTATTATTATTATTATTATTATTATTATTATTATTATTATTATTATTATTATTATTATTATTATTATTATTATTATTATTATTATTATTATTAATGTTGTCTTACCGTTATTACTATTGATAATATTATTATCATTATTATTTTTATTGTTATGATTATTATTATTATTATTATTATTATTATTATTATTATTATTATTATTATTATTATTATTATTATTATTATTATTTTTACTTTTATTATTGTTATTATTATTATTATTATTATTGTCATAATAATAATTATTATTATTATTATTATTATTATTATTATTATTATTATTATTATTATTATTATTATTATTATTATTATTATTATTATTATAATCTTACATCAATAATAATAATAATAATAATAATAACTCTCATGACATGTGAAGGAAATAAGGAAAGGAAAGAGGGAAGAGAGAGAGGGAAAAGAAAAGGAGGGAGAAGAAAGAAGGAGAAAGAGGAAAGAAGGAAGTAGGATATATATATATATATATATATATATATATATATATATATATATATATATATATATATATATATATATATATATATATATATATAGAGAGAGAGAGAGAGAGAGAGAGAGAGAGAGAGAGAATAATATGATATGATATGATCATAATAGTATAGGTAGGCTGTGGAAGGGACGCACGGATCGACACTCCACCGTCTCGGCGCGTCTTATGTTCGGAGGCGATTTTGACCCTATGTATATATTTTTACCTCGATCGTGACGTACTCGATCTACACCGTCAGAAGCAGATCGAAAAGCATGCAGATTTAGGATCTTGGCTCATAAAAGTGATGCGTCGAAAACCAGCTGATGACTATAAGGAGTTGAAGGGAAATAAGTGCAAGAAAATGTGTGCTCCCTGCTTTATTTAACTCTGATTTCCGTATGTGTATTTTTACATTATTGTTACAATTTTATGCTAGTATATGCAGAATTTTCCCAGGAAGATGATGGTGGTCTTAGTTTTTTTTTCTTAAAAATGAATGTTGGGGTCAGGAAACAGGATGGGAATGACTTGTGTGAAGTCGTCAGTTTTGGATGACCTGGGAACACCCACGGCCCCTTAGGGCCCGGCTTCACTTGGAGGGCCTTGGCGAGCAGTCTAGTATGTAAAAGTTTGTGATCGTAGAGGCCTCCATAGTTCATACATATCAGTCATGACTGCGCAGTCATGAATGATGGTTCATATGAGACCTTTGGCCCGGAGTTTTACCCATGACATTTTTTTAGACTAACTTATAAACTAGCATTTTCAGTGCTGTCAGCTGATGCTAACCGTTTTCTTTTTCCTTTTAGATGGAAACTGCGCTAGCTTTACCCCCTGCATTATTATGAAATTCTTATGACCTATCTATCCCCTTTTCACTAAATTTGCTTAAAAATTTCTTTAAACATTCCTTAGATCACGCACTTGAAAATTTCCTGACACCGTATCTCCCTTAAAACTAGAAAATATCCTTGAAAGTGGGAGCCCCCGGCCCCCGGCCCTGTGTGTGTTGTTGCGGCTGACGGCGGTACAGTCTCGGCGGCGGTACGGTGACGACACTGGCCTGGCTCAGCCTGGCGCGACGTGCCCCGCAAGACTGCCGGTGTTGTCTCCTGCAGGAGGTGCCGACACAAGCCCGCCAGGGAACCTACTGCTGCTGGTGCTCGTCCACGGCTCCACGCCTGCCCCGGGGGTGCCCCGCCACCTGTGTTGTGCCTCAGCGCTGGAAGGTGAGGGATCCAGGGAGGAGGTAACAATGGGATAAAGGGAGCCAAGGAAATGAGATAAGGGGCGGACGCCCTCCAGCGGTGGGAGCGCACCTGGCAGATGCATTTTCGCCCTGACAAGTGCAAACTATTAAGATTCACCAGAGCTCACAACCCCATCCATCACACTTACTCTCCATAATTCAGAATTTGAATCAGTCCACACACACAAGTATCTTGGTGTACACCTCACCACTAACCTAAAGTTCAACACTCACATGGACCACATCGGTGCCACAGCCAACCGAACTCTGGGGTTCCTGAGGAGGAATTTATGTAACTGCACACCTGACATAAAACACATAGCTTATGACACACTTGTGAGACCAACACTTAAATACTGCTCCACAGTGTGGGATATTTACACACACAGAAACATTGAAAGGTTAGAATAAATCAACACCAAGGCGGCTAGGTTCATTACAAACAATTACACTCGAACGCCTGACATCACAACACGATCAAACAATAGATAAACATGGAAGCTCTTCACTTATGCAGACAAGCACACAGACTTACACTTATGTACAAGATCACAAACACTCACATTGACATTGACCCACAAACATACCTACACAACGCAAACAGTCAACGTACTCGTAACACACACCTCTATAAATACCAAACATACCACATTAACAGTGACGCATACAAGCACTCATACTTTCCACGCACCATACATGACTGGAACTCCCTAGATCTAGGGAAATTCCCTAAATTTAGGTATTTTTTCCCCCACCACCACTAAAATTAGCGTTTGCGACGAATTTAGTGTTTCCCATATGGAAACCACGCACTCACTGGATCCCCAAGCTTGTTTTGGGAGAGAAGCGTAGTGAAACCACCAAACGATGCTCACTTCACCATCTGGCGTGGCGCCAGAGGCCATCTGCGCTGAGATAAACCGCCTACACCACACTCATGCCCTCTCTCTCTAGTAGGTTGTCACCTCATCGCAAGGTTTCTGTCCTCCAAGTAGAGTCCGTGGCACCAAACACAGTGTATCTTCATTGTTTATCACTGACACAAGCAAAGCCACCGGCTAGCCGTGATCCGCCCAACACTGCGTCTTAAACAGTACTGCGGGTTCTAGAGCAGTGAAGGCTCTCGAACCTCCTGCCCGAGCTGTTCGAGCACGTGAATCCTGACTGACCGCATTTTGAATCTGCTTCACGGGTTCGTATTCCCAGTATACAAGGTGATTGTGGATATTGACTCCGCGCCTCCAGAATACGATAATACGCCTCCAAATATCATATATATAGTTAAAAAAACAAAATACATGTCCCTCAACCATAATATAAAGGCGGAAGTACTTAAAAGTAAAGAAGCCGAATTAATCCCCTTCCCCCAACGATCTTGGGGGACCCGCGGGAAGTCGGGGTATTTGGGTGGGGGAGCATATTTAAACTACTCCAACCGAACTTTATGACCTGCTAACAGGGGGACTTTGCCCCCCTCGACCCCCCTGCTAACCCGGCAGTTTCGGCAGACCCTGATTGGGGCTCCCGTAAGTCGGTCCGCTGAAACGGCGGACTCCGTTTGGGGCTCGGCTCAAAACCCCTAATTCGAGCTAATTGTAGGTGATGGCAGCATAGAGCAACCCACCATGCATGCTGTGGGTCATTGTGGTGGGTGAGTGATCTTGAGGTGGGCTTATTTGTCATAGGTGGTGCTGTGAGGTCATGGCAGACTGAATTAGCTATCCACACAGTAATCACTTGTCAAATTCTCTAAAGTACATTAATCCCTCGCCGTATCGCGGTTCACTTATCGCAGTCTCGCTGTATCGCAGATTTTTAAATTGTATTATATCACAGATTTTTCACTATATCGCAGGATTTTGCAGTTTATAGGTATTTTTATACATTTATTATTTCAAATATTTTTTGCGGTTAAATAAGCATTTTCTAGCCTAAAAAATGAAAACGATATAAATCAACGTAAGTAGGAACACACCTAAATAAGCACCTACATCACCTACTTATTTTTTATTTTTCCGTCGCGGCCTATTGCGCCGTTAGTCTTTTCCCTGGTTCACTCCTCCCCCACTTCCTTTCTTTCTTCTCCCTCTCCGTCCCCGTATTTTTCTCCTTC
This sequence comes from Eriocheir sinensis, assembly GCF_024679095.1. Classification (NCBI taxonomy): domain Eukaryota; kingdom Metazoa; phylum Arthropoda; class Malacostraca; order Decapoda; family Varunidae; genus Eriocheir; species Eriocheir sinensis. Next base: position 17,418,905 of record NC_066537.1, read on the forward strand.
CTTCTCATTTCTTTCTTCTTTTCCTTTCACCTCCCTCCCAGTTTTTCTTTTTTAATCTTTTTCCCTCCCACTCATGCCTTTTCTCTCCTTTTTATCTCACCTTTACCTGACCCTCCCTCTCTTCTTTTCCCATCCCATTTCCTCCACTCATTTCCCTTGTTTCCTCCTTTCTCACACCCTCTTATCTTTATTTATTTTTTTTATTTATAATGCCTTTATCTTCAGGATGAAGCCTGGCTACCTCCCAGTCCTGGCAAGAGGGTGTTCCTGAGAGGCTTAAGTAAGCTGCCAAGCCTCTGTGATGGAAGCTTGGCTGGACCGTTGTTCTGCTGCCCCAGACAGAGAGCCAAACAGAATCCCAAGTATCAATAGATAGAATGACAATATCATAAGCAGATTAAGTGTTCCTCTACCTCAGCCCATCCCAAGGCCATGGTGCGCATGGATAGGATGGCAGATGAGGACCTAGAGAGTGGACAGCCATGCCTTCCGCCCAACCCTCCGCCACGGCCCAGGGTCTGTCACCACCACCATCACCACCACCACCATGGGCATCACCATGGAAACCAGGACTGCGAGGAGGAAAACATGACCCCAAAGCAAAAGGCAGATTTTGCTGTGATAAAATTTGTGGCAGGTCTGGTGTTGGCGGTGATGCGGAGATTCTGGGTGACGTCTTCAGCTGTGGTTGTAGGGATTTTTGTGCTGTTCTGGCTGTATGGGGGTCTCTTTGCCCTACTCCTGCTGCTTTTTGCTCTCTCAGGTAAGGCCTTGACCTTATTGGGGTTTATTTTTGTTTCTTTGTCTTGTGGGTTTGTTTCAGTTTTGTTTCTTTTGCTTGAAGACTTGAAAACTTAGTGGTTATAAATGTACTCTCTTGTTGTGTGCAAAAATTTCCCTATTGTTTCACCCTCTCACATTCTCTATCTTTGCTATTTTCAATGTTTCAACTCCATCCACTTTTTTTTTTTTTTTTCTAGTATTTTTGTTTTTGTTTATCATTTCCTTCCCTTCCTAAACTTCACCACCAAATTTTCCCAACCATTTGACTTTTCCTTCTTCTTAATGCTTTTTCTTCCCCACCATCCCTTCCTTTAACCATCCTCTAGTCTAGCGCGTCTTGGTAGTATAGTGGTTAGCGTGCTTAACTACATATCTGCCGCAAAATATGGTTGATTTCATTCTGGGGACATTAGGAACTTTTGAGTCGAATGGAGGTGTTGGTCTTATACCAGTAACAATAACCCCTAGTCCTACCAAAACCTAACCATCGGGGTATAAGACGCAGGGTGATTTTCCGAATCTTCTTTTTCGAAAAAAAGTGTCTTAATGGCAGGAAATACAGTAACTCTTGTATTCACTTCATCCCTGCCGCACACTACTTCTCACACTCCTACTTCTCCATTTTAATGGCATGTTTTTCCATTCCCATCCCCCCTCTTATTCCCTGTTTGGTATATCCATTATTCTGTCTGCTCATTCACATTTTTCTTTTTACCTATCATTAATTTTTTATCTAATTCTCTCTCTCTCTCTCTCTCTCTCTCTCTCTCTCTCTCTCTCTCTCTCTCTCTCTCTCTCTCTCTCTCTCTCTCTCTCTCTCTCCCCCCCCCCTCCACACACACACACACACACACACACACACACGCCCCTTACATCCTGTATCAAAACTATTTCTTCTCTCCTACATGCAGGCGTGGTGTACCAGGTCAGTGACCTCCTAGTGTACTGGCCTAACTTCCCACCCGATTCGAGAGTTTTGGTGCAGCCACCTGCCACACTTGGCCTGCCATCAGAGAACCTGTTCCTGTATGCCCGTGATGGTACCAAGCTCCATGCTGTTTTCATAAAACAGGACCCTTCAACCATCCACACTGCCCCCACCTTCATATACTTTCATGGAAATGCTGGAAATCTTGGCCACAGGTGCATACCATGTTGTAGAGTTTTATTGGAGCATGCTTTTGTGTGTTTGTGTGTTTGTGTGTGTGTGTGTGTGTGTATTTTTACCTACTTATTTGTATTTACCTATTTGTAGTCTACCGGACCCAAGCTAAGCTCTAATAGTCCTGTCTCTATATCTACATTGATCCAGTCTTTTCTTCATATGTTGGACAGTGCTCGCCTAAACTACCTCTTCCGCAAGCTGTTCCATGTGTTAACACTTCTATGTGGTAAACTATACTTTTTCAAGTCACTCAAACAGGTTCCTTTATTATGTTTCTTTCCATGTCCTCTTAGCCCCTGCGTTCTCGCAGTTGAGAAGAGATCATCTCTATCCACCTCATCAAACTTATTTACCAACTTATACAGCATGATCAGATCTCCTCTCTCCCTTCTTTGTTCCAGTGTCGTCAATTCCATCTCCTTCAATCTGTCTTCATAGTCATGTGTGTGTGTGTGTGTGTGTGTGTGTGTCAACAAAAGTAAAGTGATAGTGAAGTAGAAGTGAGTTTGTCAATTTTGTATGCCCATATAGAGTGGGAATTGAATGTGAGAAAGAATGCAAAATAATTTTGAATGGTGAAGAAATGGAGGAGGTCAATGAGTTTAAGTACCTTGGATCAGTTATGTGTAAGCATGGTGGTATGGAAGGAGAGATAAGAGAAAGGGCACTGCAAGGAAGAAGGGTGGTAAGGTCCTTGGGATGAATCATGAATGGCAGAAGTGTGAGCATGGAGGTAAAAAGGGATTTAAGAATTACAATAATAGTACCAACCCTCACGTATGCAAGTGAAACGTGGGCCTAGAATGAAAGTCAGAGGTCTAGAGTGCAGGCAGTGGAAATGAGTTATTTGAGGAGTGCTTGTGGTGTGAGTAGAATGGATGGAATGAGTAATGAAAGTGTGTATGAGAGAATATAGTGGTCTCATGCCCCCTCCCCCTGCATTGTTTCCTATTTCCTGGGCAGGCTGAGCAATGTGTATGGCTTGTACCGCTGCGTAGGGGTAAACCTGCTGCTGCTGGAGTACCGTGGGTATGGCCTGAGTCAGGGAGCACCGTCCGAGGAGGGGCTGTACTTGGATGCACAAGCTGCCGTCTCCTACCTTAAGACTCGCCCAGACATTGATCAAAATAAGATCATAATTTTTGGCAGATCCCTAGGTCAGTCTCTGAAAGCTACTCTGGTGAGTTAAGAGCAAGGAATTTTGTAGTTTTTATTGCATGCTCTAAAGTTGAGCCTTTCTGATAAGGTACATAATAGTCATTGTATTTTTGTTATCTGAGAGTATTGTCATCACATTGTCACCATCAGCATCATCCATCATCATGATCATTATCACTACAATCAGTATCATCACCACCACCACCACCACCATTATCATGATCCTCATTATTTTCACCACCACCATCATCATCATTACTGTTATGGTCAGTGTGGAAGTAAGAATAATACTAATTTGGTAATATGTTAAGCTTTCTGAGGATCAGTCACAGAGGACTCGTCTTTCTATGCCAGTTTGAACTTTGAACCACCTCATTGCTCGAAGCAAAATATAAAAATATAATGATAGAGGTTGATGATTGTAAAAAAAAATAATTATAAATCATGTGTCTTAAGGATTATGCATTTCTCTAACGGCAAATTTTGATAAAGTGTAACTGAAAGACGTGGATAATGGGGAAACTCTTCACTTAAAATTATCAATGGATGTTTCTTTTTATGGAAAAATAAAGAAATCCCATGTATCTGTGCAGGTGATGCCCCACATATGTGGAGGTTAAGGGACACACACTACCATGAATGATTATTTTATGCGAATAATTGACGCCCTCCACAGACACAGGCCCAGCAGTAGTAGTAGTGTTTCTATCCTATCGCTAAACTTGAAATCAGTAGTTAGAAAAATGCTTGTTGTGGGGCTTCACTCTGCAGAGAATGTCACGATAGGTATACGCTACATGTCTAATTGTCAGTTAGAATAATGAATTTACAGTAGAAATGCAGTTCAAGAATACTACTTCATTCACAGGCAAATGTAACTGTCATAGCAATTCTTAATTAAAACTCGCAAAACAAGTTCAAAATCATGAAAACTCCCTATGTAGAACATCACATTAGTTATGCCAGAATGATAGGAAGAATATCAACAGCTGAAGTGACAATACAGTAGTAATGCTGTTTTTAACCCATGTAACTATTGATTTTTTTTTTGTCTGGCCTGGGTAGGTGGGGCAGTGGCTGTGGACTGTGTGAGCCGGGCTGAGGTGAGCAGCCGGGTGGCAGCAGTGGTGCTGGAGAACACCTTCACCTCCATCCCAGACATGGCCAAGGTGCTCTTCTCCAGTGTTAGGCTCCTGGCACGCCTCCCCCACTGGTGCCACAAGAATAAGGTCAGTTGCTAAGCCCATAATAGTGTTGATGCAGGCATGCATGCCTGCATGATAACACACACACACACACACACACACACACACACACACACACACACACACACACACACACACACACAGGCTTTTGAGTAAAATGGAAGAAGTAGATAATGAGAAATTGCTACTAAGAGAAGAACCTTCCAGAAGGAATACTAGAGGATATAGTAAAAAGCTGAGGAAGGGAAGATGCTAAAGAGACATAAAGAAATATAGCTTCCCACAAAGAAATATAGAGGTTTGGAACAGACTAAGTGAAGAAATATTATCGACGAAGAGTGTGCAGAGCTTCAAGGAAAAGTTGGATAATTATAGATACGGAGACGGGACCACACGAGCGTAAGCCCAGGCCCTGTAAAATTACAACTAGGTAAATACAAGTAGGTAAATACACACACACTGAATTTAAAGCCAAACTGGATAATAAGCGTTATGGAGATGGGACAGCACGAGCCTAGTACGGCTCTTTTCCTGTATTTCACAACTAGGTAAATACACACACACACACACACACACACACACACACACACACACACACACACACACATACACATGCAGGTACAAGCACGCATGCGCACACACGTATGTTTGTGTATGTGATAATAACAATAATAATAATAACAATAACAATAATAATAATGATGATAATAATAATAATAATGATAATAATAATAAATGGTTTATTAATTTCTTGACAGTCTTTAGGTTGAAAATCTACAATATACAAAAATGGAGAAATACAGTAGGTTTCTCCAGTGGCAAGGTGCTGTGTGTGTGTGTATTTTCCTATTTGTAGTCTACCTGGCCCGAGCTAAGCTCTAATAGTCCCCTCTCCAATTTATCCAGTCTTTCCTTCATTTGTTGGACACTGTTCGCCTCCACCACCTCTTCCCGCAAGCTGTTCCATGTGTTAACACTTTGATGCGACAAACACTTGTCAAATTACGAGGCACAGTGTGTGTGTGTGAGGCAAAAACTTCCACTTGACTTGCTATCCGCAGCATTAGTTGGGGGGCAGGGGAATGTCTGGGGCACAGTTTCAAAATTAGTATTTGAAAATTAATATCTGGCATAAAATTTGAAAAATCTATGAAATGAAACTATGAAAAACTATGAAAAGAGTTTGTCAAAACAAGAAAGGCAGTCACTTTGACATATCAGAAATCTTAAATGTTGAATAGTGAGTGGTCAGTTAATGGAGATTGCCTGTATAGTTTTACTATACTCTGGAGTTTACTAAAAGAACAAGTTATTTATCTTAATCACATCTAATAAGTAATAGATGCAAAAGTTGTGAGAAGAATATATAATGGATCTGATCACTTCAAGATAGTAGCCAATATTAGGATGAAAAAGAAATTGGAATTCAGAGGGAATGGGAAGAGGGAAAAGGGTAGGAAGGAACTGGCAAGTGAGAAACTGCATGACAGTGGCCACAGGGAGATGTATAGGAGGAAAGTGGAGGAAGTACTTGGAAGAGCAAGAGCACAGTTAGAACACAATTAAGGAGTGGATGAGGTTTATTAGGTGTTTAAAGAGTTCAGTGGTCAGGGCAACTGAGGAAGTAGTCGGGAATAGGTCATATGGAAAAGGAAAGAAAGGGAGTGCGTGGTGGATGGATGAGATAAAAAAGGCAGTTAACCCCTTAATGACACCACTGACGCTGGCGTCAGTAAATTTTTTCTGATGAGCATGACGCCAGCGCCGGAGAGCGAAAAGCTCTCTGGGAATTAAACGGCGCGCGCAACTATGTATTTGTCGATGCTAAGTGACTAACTGTCACCTCTTTTGCCCCTTAGACGACTCCGTGCTAAAAATAGTCTACAGTTCCTGCCTACACATCATGGCATCTGCAGAGCGATTATGTTCCCTCAGCCGATCTGTTTCGGCGGTCTTCCTTTAGTTTCTGCTCGTTGTGTGCGTGCTGACCGTAGTCTTGACACCTCCACTGATATACATGATGTTCTAGATGAACCAATATCTTGTTCACAGGAGTGTTCAGAGGAGTGGGAAGTGGAAGTTGGAATTTTTTGGAAATCATGGAATTCCAGCCAAACGGTCAGTCCAAATCATAATCTGATTTTACAGTTGAGTTATAGGGATGATTTTCTACAACTTTTATTCATTGGGATTTGATTCCAGAATGATAAACTATAAAAAATATTTTTTCGAGTTTCACTGCAACTTTGGCTCTCTGTAGGCAGTAAATTTCCAGATCAAAGATTGTAAATTATATTTTTCAGACTCCATCGTGATAAAATGAGCAACTTTTCTTCAATAAATTTTCCTGTACGTCGCACCAGTAAAAACTTGGAATTTTTCGGGAATCATGGAATTTCAGCCAAACGGTCAGTCCAAATTATAATCTGATTTCACAGTTGCGTTATACGGATGATTTTGTACAACTTTTATTCAATGAGATTCAATCCAGAAAAAAAAAAAACTACAAAAATTTACCAAAACTATTTATTGAGTTTCACCACAACTTTTGCTCTCTGTGGGCAGTAAATTTCCAGGTCAAAGATTGTAAACTATATTTTACAGACTCCATTGTGATAAAATGAGCAACTTTTCTTCAATATTTTTTTCTGTACGTCGCACCAGTAAAAAGTTGGAATTTTTCGGGAATCATTGAAGTCCAGCCAAATGCAACAACCTGGAAAGAAATGGACTTCACGGCAGGGTATGCCAGAAAATTTTCTATAAAACATCTTTTATGACTTTTTCTCAGTTTCAAAGTGTATTTCTCGCTGACTTTTGCGTCATTAGGGATCTCCCGAGAAAAATTTTGATGTTTGGAGGGATTAAGGAGAAAAGAAGGAACTACAAGAAAATGTTACAGAGAAATGTGACGGGTGAAACGAGAGGGAGATGGGACAAAATACAGGGAGAGTAAGATGTTGGTAAAGAGATTGGTTAGGGAAAGTAAAGAGAGTGGATGAGGATTTTGGCAGGAAAATTTCGGCTAAATATCAGGAGAATAAAAAACTTTTCTGGAAAGAAGTTAAAAGATAAATGGGGGGAGAAAAGAATGACATTTTTAGGATGAAGAGGAAAGATTGGGTGCTTGTGAGAGGGAATGAGGAGATAAGGGAGGTATGGAAGCAGCACTTTGAAACTTTAATGAATGAGAGTGTGGGAGGGAGAGAAGAAGTGACTAGTGCAGGAATAAAGATCAATGTGGGGCGGCCAGATCCACAGGAGAGGGTGGAGGGAGGGGAGATAGAGGAGGCAATGAATAAGTTAAAAGTAGGAAAGGCCCCGGGAGCTGATGGCATAACAGCAGAAATGCTGAAATATGGAGGTGTAGTTGTGGAATGGATATTATGGATATGTAACCTAGCATGGGAACAGGGTGAGGTGCCATAGGACTAGAGAAAGGCTATTATTGTGCTGCTGTACAAAGGGAAAGGAAGCAGAGGTGATTGTAATAGTTACAGGGGAATAAGTCTACTCAGTGTGTCAAGAAAAGTGTATGGAAGGGTTTTAAATGAGAGGATGAAGAAAATAACTGAGAAAATTGTAAGTGATGATCAAGGGGGTTTTAGGAAAGGGAGGGTTTGTGTAGACCAAATATTTGTACTAAAAATGTTAGTTGAAAAATAGCTAGAGAAGGATAGGAAGCTGTTTGCTGCTTTCATGGACCTAGAGAAGGCATATGACGAGGTTGACAAGAAGGGGTTGTGGGATGTTCTAAGGATATATGGTTTAGGGGGCGTTTGCTGGAGGGCATCCGATCCTTCTATGAGGATGCGAGTGCCTCTATGCGTGAATGGTGAGTTGAGTGAGAGTTTTGGTGTTGATGTGGGTGTGAGACAGGGGTGTGTGATGTCACCATGGCTTTTTAATGTGTACATGGACAGAGAAAGAATGAAAGGCAGAATGGGGGAGCTTGGTCCAAAGCTGAGAGGTACAGAGGAGTCATTGGTGGCAGGCCTGTTTGCAGATGATACAGTGTTGTTGGAAGAGAATGAGGGGACGCTGCAGAGGATAGTGGATGAGTCTGACAGGGTGTGTAAGAGGAGAAAGCTTTGAGTTCATGCTGGAAAGAGTAAGGTTATAGTATTTGAGAGGATGAGAGAGCATTTCATGGATTTTGCAAAGGTGTACAGAGTTAGAACAGAGGGTACAACGAAGTGTAGGATAAGGTTAGGGGAGGAGAGGATGGAGGAGGTGACTGAGTTTAAATATTTAGGGACAGTTTTATGTAAGCATGGCAGTATGGAAGGTGAGGTGAGGGAAAGAGCAGTGAAGGGCAGACAGGTGGTGGGTGCATTGGATTGAGTTATGAAAGGAAGAAGTGTGAGCAGGAAGGTAAAGAGGGGAATAAGGAATAGTATTATCCTGCCAGCTCTGTCATGTGCATCAAAAATGTGGACATGGAATGCAGCACAGCAATCAAGAATACATGCAGTGGAAATGAGTTATATATAAGAGGTGCATGTGGTGTTTCAGGATGGGATGGAGAAAGTAATGAAAGCATGTATGAGCGGTTTGGTATGGGTGTGACAGCGAAAGGAGTGGAGTGTTGAGTGGTGGAGTGGGTGAAGCGTGGTGCATTGAGATAGTTTGGACACATGATGAGAATGGGGGAGAATGAATTCGTGAAGAGAGTGTATGAGGGAAGGATTGAGGGAGGGGGTGTCAGGGGAAGACCACCTGTGAAGTGGATCAATGGGGTGAGTGAGTATTGGAACGAGAGAGTTGGAAGTAACAGGATTGAGTGTGTTGAAAGGGAGTGCCGGAACAGGGAGAGATGGAGACACTTCTGAGACACCCCTGGACAGAAGATTCCTGAGAAGGGAGAGAGAGCAAGGAGAGATATAGATAGAGAGATAGAATATAATCTATAGTGACCAAGCAGTAGAAACACACATTGCAATGATTATTGTTGATATAACAATTGAAAGAGAACTTTATATTACTCCTTTATGTGAAAATTCTGTGCCATATGATAATATATTTTCAGTAGTTTGACATGTCATTTTTATGTATGTATAATACAGCTAAGTTATCATTTTACTCAGAAATGAAAATGGAGACAAAATCTGTAGGTCAAATATTTTCTTACCTTCTCATTGTTTACCTCCAATTTTTGTCCTTCAGTACCTGTCAAAGTACAAGATGTGCCGTGTGGTGGTGCCAACACTGTTCCTCTCAGGCCAGGCAGAGAGAGAGAGAGAGAGAGAGAGAGAGAGAGAGAGAGAGAGAGAGAGAGAGAGAGAGAGAGAGAGAGAGAGAGAGAGAGAGAGAGAGAGAGAGAGAGAGAGAGAGAGAGAGAGAGAGAGAGAGAGAATATATATCAATTGTTTATTAAGAATGTGAGTGATTGAGTGAGGGAGGGAAGGAGGGAATGTGTGTGTATGTGGGTGTGCATGTATTTCTTATTTGTATTTACCTGTTTGTAGTATGCAGGGCCTGAGCTCAAGCTCAGATTGTCCTATCTCTCAATCTATATTTGACCAACTTTTCCTTCATTTTATGGACACTGCCTGCTTCAACAATGTCTTTGTTTAGTCCATTCCTTCTATCCATACTCCTGTATGGAAAACTGTATGTCTTTCAAACAAGTCCCCTTTCTCAATTTCTTGTTATGTCCTCTTAGTTGCATCCTCCCTTCCATCTCAACTAAATCATTTCTATCCAACACGTCCATTCCACTTGTATTCCTGTACAACACTATCAGGTCTCCTCTTTATATACTTTTTCTTTTGTGGTGACTAACAACTGCTGCATACTCTAACCTTGGTCTAATCAATATTGTTATTATTTTCTTCATCATATCCCCATCCAAGTAGTGAAATGCTATTCTAATAGTCAAACTTCGGTTTATGAGTGCCCTAGTTTACGAGTGTTTTGATTTACGAGCAAAAAAGATCCCACAAAAATGCCTTGCTTTACGAGTGGTGACTTGGTAGACGAGCATTCTATATGTTCCCCTTTTTTTTTTTTTTTTTTTTTTTTTTTTTTTCCACCTCCCAGGTGGGGACACAGGCTATATGGAGGCCATCATGGTCAAGTGCCTACGTTCCTTCAAGGAGGGACCACAAACCCTTGCCGGGTGACGGCTCATGATGGGGAGGGGAGGATGCCGATAGACTGACTATCAGCTTACGTCAGCCTAGCTGACCAAGTCGGTCTTTCGACGAGGACTTGCGTATCTCTTTGTACAAGTCAAAGACAATGCCTGCTTCAACAATGTCTCTGTTTAGTCCATTCCATGTATCCACACTCCTGTATGGAAAACTGTACTTTTTTTTTTTTTTTTTTTTTTTTTTTTTGTGTGTGTGTGTGTGTGTGGGGATGTGTACACAGCTATTATTTTACCCTTGTCTTTACCCAGGTCTTCAAGAGGAGCACCCAGCCTCCTGTGCTTCATCCTGGAGTTGTATGCTTTTCTGAGCCCCAAATTCTCTAGATCAGCAGCAGCACCTTGTTATCTGCACTCCACACAAAGGGATGGACAAATAAAAGTGAGGATGGTTAAGAAGTTGGGAATACGTAAATTTTCAGTGACAGCAGTAGAGAAATTGACATTTAAAAATGTTTGGTGCTTGCACTTGGTATGCTTATACATGTGTTTTAAGGCCCATGTTTCCTTTTACAGGTGAAATAGTCCGTCAAGCCTGTGGCTGATTTGTACCATGATTGATTTTTTTAACAACTTACTGGTATGTTAATTGAGTGATGAGAAGTTTTGGCTGCAGGTCCCCACAGCAAAGGCTTGTGTTGTACTCACCAGGCCAGCCACCCTCACTAGAGTCGATTTCATTCCATCTGTCCACTTATGATCGTAGATGTGGTACATGCACATTACTAGCTCGTGATTGGGTGAAAATCGGGTTCTATATTGTTGGCTACTTGTGCTAAATATTCAAACTCTTTCTTCAGTAATATATATGAATGTTTATATATGCAAAGAATCCTCAAATATTCTTACATAAATCCCAAACATACTGATTTGTATTGATAAAATACCATATAAACAAATGAAAGCCAGATCATACATGAAAGAACAATAGGCATCAAAAAATATCTATGCTTCATCTCATTTCAGGCACATAAAAAGACATCTGGCTACAAATAAAAGGTATTCTAATGACCTATTGCGTGTGAATCTAGGCTACATGGGTAATATTTGAAATATGAAATATTGTTGAATGTGATGCTAGGCTATTTGGAATATTACCTGTGTGATTTACATGCATTAACCCTCACACACCAGTAAGTTTCATAAGTTTTCTTTCCAATACCTCATTTGTTGAGAAGCATTTGTGGCGTATCCGTGCGCCTTGCATAAACCTGCTTAGTATCCAGTTTACATCCCATACAAACTCATAAGTAGGCACATATTACATACCACTAGACTTGCAAGAAATTTATCTGTAAAGTGATTACATAAAACTCCATTATATAGATAATTTAAGGCATTTTATCCTTCAAAAATAAACATAAACCAAGAACAAATAATGTTCCCAACATCATAGCTCAAAACTTTTCTCATGAACATTTTATGTGCTACACTCCATTTGACCATCGTTTTACAAGCTTTCCAATGGTGGTATTATCATTCCAAAATGTAAATTATATCCCCAAAAAGTAATGGAAAACTGAAATCAGCACGCTATCTCCGATGATGGAGTTACCCCTCAGCAACACGAGTTATCCTACGTACGGGAAACTCTCCACAGAAAATGGAGACAGTCGGAGAGAGTGAGTGAACACCCTGCCTGACGCGCAAATACCGACTCATTTACCACTTGCCCTGCCTATCTATGGAAGGGACAAAGTTGCCAATTCCTTACTTTCATAAAACTTTTGCTCATCTTTGATGCACCAAAAATTGATGCACTTCCACCAAAAAAGTTATTTTCCATAAATTTAAATAAGTTTTTTGACGCACATGTACGTCAAGTCGTCTTTTGCATGAAGATATTTTGACGCACATGTGCGTCAAGTGCGCAAGAGTGTTAGATTATTAAAATAGCTTTTATTTGCACTTGCAGAGCTAGATGTCTTTACATGTGCCTGAAATGAGATAAGCATAGATAGTTTTAAAGCCTGTTGTTTGTTTGCATATGATATGACTAAACTGTTTGATACAAACTTGTCTTTCATGTGTTTGTATAGTATAATATCAGTACAAATCAGCATGTTTAGAATTTATATAAGGTGTGGGGGCACTTTGTATGCATAAACATTCCAATATATTAGTAAAGAAATATTTTGAATATTCATGAATATTGAATATTTTTAATATTTGAATATTTACCAGTGATATAGAGTACATTGATATCCACCCAATCACAAGCTAGCAATACACATGCGCCACATCTATTAAAATCCACATATGTGAATGGACGAGTGTAATGAAACCAAGTACAGTAGGGAGGTATAAGAGGAACCATTGATCAGCAGGGGAGTGGTGCCAGTAACTAACAAAGTCTGGCAGGAAGTAAAATGTGCACTCAGCCAGTACGCAAATTGTAAAAGGGTACAAGTCAGATGAGAGCTGACAGGGACTGATAAAATGTAGCAAGGAATTAAAAAAAATTACAACAGTTCTGGGGAAACCTAAGTTCAAAAAACCTTGAACCTTTTCTGTATAGAGGGTGAAAACTGTGGGGTGTCCAGAGAAGAGTGGTGACTGGATACCCTTGGCATTTATCAGTGAAGACTTCTATAAAGTCTGCATTTCATATCCTGAATTTGGTTTCACATGAAGAGAGAAGTTTAGAAAAAATATTTGCAGTTTCTCACGGTAGCCCTGTGGTAGTTCATTTATTATTGTTATTTATTGGAACCTATTAGAAAAATCTTAGAGCAGATTTGTCTGTTACTAAGCATTTTAAATTGGTTATGTGTGTGTGTGTGTGTGTGTGTAAAATAATAATCATGGAAAATAGTAATAATATTTTTTCAAATCTCATCAGTCATTAGGCTGAAAATTTACAGACTACAATTTACAGAAGAATAAAAACAACAAGTACAAAATGAAGGGGTTTGGGGTTTGGTGTGATAGTGTGGATGATGGGGTATGAGGTGGAAGTCAGGTGGAGTGCATTGTGGTGGCATCAATACTGGACAGTATCTCTCGACTGTCAACCAAGGTCATTGCCAGGTGATCGCCAGGTCAGCCCATTGGTCATGTGATAGCTGATGGCAGACTGCAGGTGGAGCAGTGTCAAAAAGTCACTCAGGTTACTTGCTGAATAGTAAAGTACAATGTCAGTTCCAGCAAAATAAGTGGAGCAGGGTTCACTGCTTTGCTGAGAGATGGTGCTTGACATTGGAGGGGCTTTTGTACAGCCTTGGTGAATGGTTGCAGGCTTGTTTGGCTAATTGGTGAGGACTCCAACAATGCATTGTCATTGGACAGACTGCCAGCATCAGAATAGGCAGTTTGGCCTATCCTGGGAACTTTGGCATATAGACAGAGTGGGTAGATGGATAGATGGGCACACAGTCATTGCTGCCTTTCTTTGGCACCATGGATACACTGCACTTTTTTTTATCACAGTATTGTCATTGCATGACACACACAAAAAAATTGTGTTGGTATTCTAGAATGATGGAGGGAGGGTGGGTGTGGAGAGATGAAGTGAGTTGGTCAACAGGTTGACCATGGCTGCTTTGGAGTGCCAGGGACCATGCCTTCACCCTGTAAGGTGAAGACAGAAAGTGTGTGTATGCACTTGTGATATACAGAATATGAACTACACCCATGGGGTCCTGTCTCTGTCTCAGTCAGTCAAATTTTGCTTTAAATTCATGTAAGCTTTTAGGCTGGATTATTTCCCTGCCTAGGACATTCCAAAGATCAGTGCATCCATGTGAAAAACTTTGTTTGATATTTTTCAAGCACCTTGTCTTCTTCAGTTTCTTTCCATGTTCTCTTTTTCACTTTTATCCCTTACAAACAGATCTTTTCTATCAATTCTGTCTACTCCCATCATTCTCCTGAATACTGTAATCATGTCACCTCTTTCTTCCAAAGACAGGCTACAACTTTTTCAGTCTTTTTTGTACAATAAATCCACCAGCCTGGGGATTGTCTTGCTTGTTGCACTTTGTATTCTCTCAGTCTTAGTCATGTCCTTTTTATTGTGTGGGAACCATACCACTTCTACATATTCCAGTTTGGGCCAGATCAGGACTTTATTAATTTCTTTATCCCATCTATGTAGTAAAATATCATTTGCAGTTGTTGATCTAAAATCTTATTGATGTGGTTTCTGGATGACAAACTTATCCTAGACCAATATTCCCAAACCTCTTTCCTCTTGCTCTTTCGTGATCTGTTCTTTTCTCATTGAATAACTTTGTGACAGCTTCTTTGTACTTTTACCCATTTCCAATATTTTTTGTTGTTATGCATTGAATTTAATTTCTCATTTGACTTACACATCTTGTCCTAAGTCCCCTTGTTGTATTTTACAATCCTCCTCATCTGTTACTTTTCTTAAGATCTTGTTAGGGTGTGTGAATTAGTGCATGTGTGTACAAATACATGCATACATGTGTTTGAGCGTGCAAGTGTCCATCCGTGCATGTGTGTGTGTGTGTGTGTGTGTGTGTGTGTGGATGTAAATGAATATAGGTGTAGGTATGTGAAAGAGATAAGAGAGAGGATGCCTGCACCATGACGGGCTTGAGCCGACCACCAGGCCCCTGAAGAAAGCATACCGTTGCTATAGGCTGACATGTAAAAAAAAAAAAATAAAAAAAAAATAAAAAAAAAAAGGCTGACAAGGACTTGGGCTTCAAGACAAGACTAAGTAAGCTTAGTAAAGGACTGAAATTTTTGTCTTTTATACAGGAGATATCAAAGGCTGTTAACTAAAAAGAAGCTACAAAAAGGTTCCTCATATAAAGGAACTGAAGATGACAAAATTATCCGAGTTAGTTCCGGATGTATCTGGATACTTTTCTCATCTAAGAGGTTGTTATAAAAATGAGTAATCAGAAAAGTACATCCTCAGGTCGTCCCACCGAGCTGAAGCAAAATGCCAGAAGCATCGCCTCTTCGGTGGGTCCAGAGAATGTACAGGAGCAATAGGACAGGATACAGAAACAAGGTTTTGATCGGAGGAGCCCAACAGAGAGAATAGTTTGACAGAATAAACAGAAAGGTTAGAGGTAAGGAAGAGGTCTAGTATGTTGGGTGTCTCTCCGAGACAGGCAGAAATACGTGTAGGGTGCTGAACCAGCTGGTCTAGATCATTGAGGATAGCAAAGTTGTAGGCTTCACCAGGCTGGTCAGTGAAAGAGGATGAAAGCCAAAGCTGGTGGAGAACATTGAAATCTCCTAGGATGGAGATTTCAGCAAAGGGAGGGTGGGTCAAGATGTGCTCACTTTAGAGTTCAAGTAGTTAAAGAATTTAACCGAATTTAACAGTTAGTAGAGTTAGGTGAGAGATAGACAGCACAGATGTATTTAGTAATAGAATGACAATGAAGTCTTAGCCAGATGGTGGAAAATTCTGAAGAGTCAAGGTCGTGGGCACGAGAGCAAGTGATGTCTTTGTGTACGTAGATGCAACATCCAGCTTTGGATTGAAATTTAGGATAGAGATAGTAAGAGGGAACAGAACAGAGATTGCTGTTAGTAGCCTCAGAAACCTGTGTTTCGGTGAGGAAGAGAAGGTGAGGTTTAGAGGAGGAGAGATGGTGCTCCACAGAATGAAAATTAGAACGAAGACCGTGAATGTTGCAAAAATTGATAAGAAAGAGGTTCGAGGAGTTATTAAGACACCTCTCAAGTCGGCAGCCAGAAGGGGAGTCCTCCCTTGGGGAAGGATTAATAATAACATACAGCAGGGCCCCCGCGACTAGCGTTTTTCTGACCAGTGATTTCAAGTTTAATGATAGTATAGAAATAGTCTTGAGTTCCATAACTAATGATCAAAGTTGTGGAACTAGCAAAAATATTCCCATTGGCTGAGAAGAAAGAGTGGGCAAGTTGTGTCAAGAAGGCCTGAGGAGACATTGTGCAGGGAGTTGTGTGAAAGGGTGTGCACCTGCTGCTTGTGTTTAGTTGACCCATTGGTCATGCAGTGTTGTGCAACATTACACAATAGAGCTGAGAAGTCTTGCCAAGATGGGGCCGAATATCCCACCAAAATGGGCGGAGGCTGGTTCAGTGATTGTAAACAAAATACTGAAAACAGATGTCTTAGTTGTAGGTGTGGCCAGTGTCACCTCTTCTCCATCTTCTTATTTTCTACAAATGTTTCATTCATCTGACTGCTGTTTCTGGTAAAGGGATGCCTATAAGGGCTGCTGAGGGAATATTGTGAGGAAGCTGCTGTGTGGGACACCATATATGTTAGGATCAGCTGATCTACTGTTCCAGTTGGTTCATCCCCTCACCATGGGTCAACTGAAAGCAGGTGTGTGATATTGCTCCTGTTGCCCTGCTCAGCCCTGTTAACCCATGGACTTTACTGAGTTTACTGATAGGCTGCTGTGCATCTGGCTGTGCAGGAGGGCCGGGTTCGTGGTTATGATGGGACAAGCTCCCAGTAAGCTGACACATCCCAAGTCCTAACTTCTTTATTCATCAGAGAGCACATTCCAAGCATTTAATGGCAAGTTTTTGTTGCCTTTGCCTATTAGTAGTTTAGTTTATATATAAATTAAGTTTAGTTGTTAAAAGTAGGTGAAACAGAGATAACAGTAAACTTCTGAAATGCTCCTGCATGTTTGTATTTTTTACTGTTTGAAGTTTGCCCACAAACTAATGGTTTCAGAACCAGTGACGTTTTATCAGTCTCTTCTTATCGCTAGGCACGGGGCCCCACTGTAATTAATAAAAGGAAAGAGGCTTGGCCTGAGAAGAAAGATTGATATATACATAGGAGGAAATGATTGATAAGTATGTATTTATAAAAAAGAATTATATCTATCATTAAAGTATGTACTCAAAGAAAAGATTGATAACTGATGTTTTAAAATAATAACAAAAATATTAAATAAATAATACAGTAAACTCACACACACACACGCACACAACATGAATGACTGAAACTGAATTGGCTTATTACTTTGCTGTATGGTAAAAAGTTCTTGATTCAAGAAATAATTAGCACTTGTTAACAGAAGTAATTTTGTTTACACACACGTGTAGACCTAATATATGTATAAGAAACAGACCCTTGGGCAACCTGTTTGAGCCCCCTCCTGCCACCTGTGCCAAGGTCATGAATAGTCAGTTTGATGATAGTGGTAGCTGCTGTATTCCTAAGGTAGTAGTATGTACAAGGCATTATTACTACACAGGTGCAGACAGCAAAGTTACCCTCAGATACTTGAATGAGCCAAGGTTGTAATGATTCATTTGCTAAATATCAGTGTTTCAATTTGTCATGATGTATCCTGTTTGTACTTAGCTCATACTGCACTGATAATTCAACATTATCCTGTCATAAACTCATGTGATGTGCTGGTGAAGGGAATATTTTTGACAATTTCTCATGGTGAAAAGAATACCCTTGGCATGATGAACTTCAGACATTGGAACATCCTCACACATCACAGCTTGTATTTATCATCTTGAAAATCATCATTCCTGTCAAGATACTTTTCTCATATTTGCTGTGTTTGTCCAGCTTTAGGCAGGGGCAGCAGGATTGGGTTGAGAGGCTGTGGAATCATCCAGTCCACTGTTGAACCCGCCAATCCTCCGTCCCGGTTGTCTGTCTGTCTGTAGCCCTATTGACTGGTCCACAGACTCATCCCAGCAGCCAATCAAATGTCAGCTTTATTTGTGCAGGGTAAAGGGACATAGAATCAGCCACTAAGTTCAGGACAAGTTACTCTGCTTACAAGTAGGTCCCAAAATAGTGAACTTACAAGCAGTTATAATTTATTCTTGTACTGGTGTTGTTTGGATGTGTAATGTTAATTGACTATACAATGCAAAACCTTTTGAAAAGTTGTCACATTACCAACCTGCTGCATTGCTGTGCCATTTTTGCTTTTCTTTTGGAGTAGTGATAGTGTGACAGTAACAGCACTGAAGGTACAAGGTGGCACAGCTACATCCAGGTAATGAGTGAAGTAGGTAGCAGAAATGTCTTAAGTTATTTCAGGGCTTCCCAACACTCACCATGACTCAATAGTAATGTGGTACTTCATGTGTCAACACTCCTTGATATTGTAGTTTCATACTGTGATGACTCCCCCCCTTTCCTGCTCCCTCCCTTCCCTTAAACTTCACTACTGTGCATGCTGTTTGGTGTAAGGGGAAACATTGCAACTCTCTCTCTCTCATATATATATATATATATATATATATATATATATATATATATATATATATATATATATATATATATATATATATATATATATATATATAATCCAGAGTGACAGGAAGTGGGGAAGAAAAGTACAAGATGTGGTGGAGGGGGGAGAGTCAGAGGGGTGGGGATGATGATGAGAGAGGAGCTAATAGAGGATGCAATAGAAGTGAGGAGGATAACATCCAGGATAATGCTAATAAGGCTGGTAATAGGAGAGAAACTATTCAATGTTTTCTCTGTGTGTGCCCCTCAGGTGGGGAGGACAGACAAGGAGAAAGAGGAGTTTTGGGGAGTGCTGGATGACGAGATGGCAGGTCTAAGAAATGAGGTGTTCATTGGAGGAGATTTGAATGGTCTTACAGGGCAAAGTAGAGATGGATTTGAGGAAGTAATGGGTGTGTATGGTCATGGAGAGAGAAACAGAGAAAGGGAGAAAATGTTGGAGTTTTGTCAGGGCAGGGGACTGGTTGTGGCAAACACCATGTTCAAGAAAGAAAGAGAAAAGGTGGTAACATATAAAAGTGAAAGAGTGGAAACGCAAGTAGACTATATAGTGTACAGAAAGGATGAAGATTTTTGTATAAAGGACGTGAAGGTGACCCTGGGGGAAGCGTGCCTGCCACAACATAGCCTTCTGTGTGCTGATACAGTCACGAAGGTAGGGAAGAAAAAGATAAAAAAGAAAGAAAAAAAAAAGTGTGGAAGGTGAAGGAGAAGGAAATCAGAAGAGTTTGAACAAAGAGTGAAAAGGGAAAATGAGGAAAATAATGGAGGATGGGAACAATTGAAAGAAAATATCATGAAAACAGGGAGAGCAGTGTGTGGTGAAACAAAAGGAATTAGAAGAAAGGAAAGAGAGACATGGTGGTGGAATGGAATAGTGCAGCAGGCCATCAGGGAAAAGAAGGAGGCATACAAGAAATGACAGAAGACAAAGAAGGAGGAAGATAGAGAGAAAAAGGCAAGAAAAGAGGTCTCAAAGGCAAAGAAGAAAGCAACGGAAGAGTGTGTGAGAGAGAGAGAGAGAGAGAGAAGGGAGAAATTTAAAAAAAAAAATGAAATTTTTAAAACTGCAAAACAAATGAAAAGAGAGAGAGAGAGCAGATGTAGTTGGAGCAAAGTTTGTAAAAGATGAAGGAGGGAACATCATGGTGGAAAAAGAAAAGATATTGGAAAGATGGAGTAAATATTTCAGTGAACTGTTAAATGAGGAAAATGTATATATGACAAATGAAACTGAAAAAGTAGAAGACCCACAAGAAAAAATTACGTAAGAGGAAGTAAAAGAAACACTAAAGGAAATGAAAAATGGTAGGGCAGCAGGACCTTCAGGGCTAACAGTAGATTTAATAAAAGCAGCAGGAAAGGAAGGAGTGGTGGAATTGACAGGAGTGTTTAACGATGTATTAAGAAAAGGGAGAGATACCAGAAGACTGGAAAGGAAGCCACACTATACCCATTTTTAAAGGGAAAGTAGATGCTTCGAAATGTGGTAACTATAGGGGGATAAGGTTACCGGAGCATGGCATGAAGGTATATGAAAAAGTCCTGGAGAAGAGGCTGAGAAGGATAATAAGAATTGATAAATGTCAGTTTGCCCTGGGAGATCAACAACTGGGGCAATATACACTGAGAGGGCTTCAGGAAAGGTTTATAGAGAAGAGGAGGAGATTGTATCATGTTTTTGTAGATCTAGAGAAGGCATTTGACAGAGTACCAGGGGAAATTATAAGATGGGCATTGAGAAGGCAAAGAGTACCGGAAAGATTGGTCGAATCGGTGATGGGACTGTATGAAGATACAAAATTGAGAATGAAAACAGTGGTGGGAACATCAGATGAGTTCAAAATTGGAGTGGGGGTTCACCAGGGATCTGCCCTTAGCCCTCTCTTGTTTATAACAGTAATGGAGGAGGCAACAAAGGAAGCAAGAGGAGAGGCACCATGGGAGCTGCTGTATGCAGATGACTTGGTAGTAAATGCAGAGACAGCAGAAGTGAACGAAAAGTTTAATGAATGAAGGAGAGAGGTTTGAAAATTAATATGGAAAAAACAAAGTACATAGTGACTGGAAAAGAAGCAAGAGAAAAGATTAAACCAGGAAAATATCCATGTGGATGCTGTGGGAAGGGAGTAGGTGTAAATTCAGTCTTGTGCACATGTTGCAGGCAGTGGTGCCACCTTAGATGCTCAGGCCTCAGAAATGAAAGAGGAGTGCAGAATTTTACATGCCCAGGTTGTGTAAGGAGACAGCAAGGACAAGAAACTGAGAGGGATGAACTAGAGGTAAATGGAGGAAAGCTGGATGAGGTAGAACATTTCTGTTATTTGGGAGATGTTCTGAACTGTGAGGCGAGAGTGGAGAGGACAGGGAGAGCAAGAGTGGAAGCAGTGTGGTTAAAGTGGAGGGAGGTGGCTAGTTTACCTGTGAATCATAGCATCCCTCTAAAGAGCAGAGCAGGGATGTCCCAAGCATGTATTAGATCAGTGATGTTGCATGGAGCAGAAACATGGCCTCTAACTAGAAAATTGATGGAGGTATTGAGAGCAAGTGATCACAGAATGCTGAGGTATATGGCGGGGATCACATGGGAAGACAGAATGTCCAGTGCAGATGTAGTTAACAAATGAGGAGTAGAGGACCTGGAAACAGTGCTCAAAAGGGAAAGACTCTGATGGTTTGGAGAGTTTTGGAGAGATTGGAGGTAGAATGAAGGAGACCAGTTGGTAGACCCAAGAAAATGTGGAGAAGGTGTATACAGGAGGACTTGGCGTTGATGGGATTGGATGAGCATCGGGCAGAAGACAGAGTAGAATGGAGGAGAGCCATAAAGCGTCCAACCGCTCAGGAAGAGTGAAAACGGATGTTAAACAAAATGATGATGATGATGATGATATAATCCTCTATCTGGAAACGTCCAAAATCTGGAGGTTCTTTAGTGCAGACACGACATGCTACAAATGAAAAATTCCTGAATTTCAGTAAGTTGGCATCAGTCTTTTGTTAGCAGTGAGGTTAACTCTTGCTTTTATAGATCTCAGTTTAACAAATTTCAGCTTTAACAAACTTTTTGGGCCAGTCTGGCATACATGGGGATTTACCAAGTTCGGTGGTAGTCCAGCCAAACGCTCACATGCATGTCGGTCAGTGTTGTTGGAAATTAAACCAACTGGGCGGTGCTCATCTAGTCAGTCTAGCATTGTACACCTGACTGTAAACTCCTTCACTCTTGTCCTTTTGTGCCTCACCTTTCATCTACCATAACGAACAAAGTTTGTTAAATGCAAAAATTTCGGATCCCTTGGATATTCACGGATTTTCATATATAATGTCATCCCTTTCCCCCCAATTGTTTGTTAAAGCAAGGGTTTGCTGTAGTCATAGCAGCACCATCATCATTACTATGTGTTTTGTGATCTGCAATGTACACATGTTCAAAATGGCACAAAGGCCTGGAGATATTTTTATAGGTAGTAGTGAAGTGAAAGTGTAAGCATTTATGATTATCTATATCACAGAAAGTTAAGTTGTTGGAAAACCTTGACAATGGTGTGTGTGAATTATACATTATCTTTCTGAGGAATTTCGCATTGGAATAGCCACTGTCTACTCTGCAGGGGTGGGCAATCTTTTCGAAGGGAGGACCTGGGTTCAAATCCCACCCACTGCTATAAACTGACAATTTTTAGTCATTGCCAAGTGGCCTAAGGCTACCCACATGCTGTCCTGAAGACCACCTATCAACCTGGACTATAGATAAATTCTTTAAAGAGGATCAAAGATGAGCTTGAGGGCAGCATGAGCCAAGCAGGATGGCGCCACTATAAAACACTTGTCTGCATTATTACGGTCTGGGACTGACTAGCAGGCCCCATTAAGAAAGTCTACCAGCACTATAGGCCAGATGTAGAAAAGAAAGTTAGTTGCCAACTCCTTTGTAACACTTCCTGCAGAATTTGCCCATAAAAGTAGCCCCAAGCCACCCAAACAGCATGGGAAAACACCTGCCCTGTGTTCAGATGACTTAAACATTGCAACATTGTGCAATGTTAACACAACAGAGCTAACAAATTGTGCCAAGATGGTGATGTCAGCCCCATGCCCCACTGAGTTGTTGCTGAGGGGTATTGTGCAGGTGGTGGGGGAGGGGGGTAGTGTTTGTAAATAAAGGAGACATCGTAGTTGTATGTGTGGCCACTGTCACTTCTGCATCTCCTTACCTTTTGTGAATGTTTCATTCAACTATGATTGCTGTTTCCAGTAAAAGGTCACCTTATGATAAGAGATGCTGCAGGAATATCGTGAGGGAGCTGTTGTGTAGGATGCCATTTTTGTTGCTCTGTCCAATTTGGCTCACCTCCACCACCTGCGGGGAGTTGTGCGGCTGATGGGTCCACTGAACACAGCTCTGGAATCTGGAGGTCACTTTGAGGACTAAACTCCTGCTGCAAATTTTTATTTAGATCTCATCACTATTTTAAAGAAATTGTGTAATTGAAAAAAAAAAAAACTAACTTTTTAACATCATGATAAACCTAATCCCTGTTTTTTATTCTCATGTAAAGTGAACGGTACCGGTAATGTGAAGGATGCCATAATGCAGCTGCCAGCACATGGAATAATGTAACTAAAGATACCATGACACATGCCTGGGACAACCTCTGGCTTGTGACAATGTTAAGTGATGCCAGTGGACAAAGCGATGAGTTTGAAGGATTCTTCATGTCGTGAGAAAAAAGTTATCAGACCTTATCCAAAAGTATGTATTCAGAGTGGGAAGGAAATGGGTATTGAAGAAGTCCTTAATATTAGTAATAATGCTTGAGTTGTTTATTCAATGACTGATGGTAAAACAGCTGCAGTGGTTTGTAATCAAGGTGACCATGAGGACAATGGTACCAAAACAACAGGGTGAAAATATGTGATGGACTCATTGAAGGACTAGAGCAGTTTGCATTCATAACAATAAAAAATCATGCCAATGTACAAAATCAAAGAGAAATTTCTGCAACAAAAGCCCTTGTTCATTAAGGCATATAACATTGGAAGTAAAAGAAAAAAATAATAAATAAATAAATAGATAAAATAAATAAATAAAAAATCCAGCAAAGTACTTCCTCATCCCTAGATCATTGGCTTCCATGTCCCTCAACTCCTTTTGTACACCCTCAAAGTGATATCATCAGTTATGTTACCTCTCCTGGAAGTTCCTAAGACCAGATGTAGTTCCAATGTTTGGTATTACATTTATCTACTTTTTATAAGCCATGAGGCAGGACTGTTCTTGCCCCATCACTTTTCAAAACTAATATGTGGTGGGTATGAGACAGTTGTAAATCAGTTATTGTGGAGCACCACCCATTGCTTATACCATGTTTTTACTGATGATGCTGTAATCTTCGCTGAGTTACTGAAAGATCCAGAGATGGCTCTTGAGGTACTGCAGGAGGTGAAGCCCTTGGGACTTCAGGTCTCCTGTGCCAAGACCAAAGCACAGGTGTTCGAGGGCTTATTGAATGAAACATTATAGTCTGTTCATGCATGTGACAAGGAGATCGAGATCTTGGAAAATTTTACATATACGTTGGTCTTCAGGATTAACTTGTCCCACTTTGTTATGGGCCCCCAAGCTCAAGTACTACATGGTGTTGTTGATAAATGTGTTGGAGGACAAAGTTTCAGATCTTTGTCACTTGTGCTCCCTGTCTTACTTTATGGCTTTAAGATATGGACACTAAACAGTATCCTGAAGAGGCAAATTGATTGCTCCATAAGGCTGGATTGAGGCTTATTATCTTTATAGTCTGTGGAAATCAACTTCAGCTATATGGACATGTGGCTTGCTACAAAAAAGTTGACCCTGCTCACCAAGTTGTTGCTATTAGAGACAATCCAGAATGGAAGAGGCCTCATGGCTAGAGCAAGCCGAGAGATTCTTTTGGGAAGTACATGGTATGGAAAATGTTCCTGGATGGAAGCATGCTTGAGAACCCCCTGAAAAGGTGTCATGGGGTGGGCGAGTTAAGGTATCCGTTTCAAGGGTTTACCTAAAAAAAAATGTTTTCTGTGACAAAATTCCGTAGAAATATAGAAAGCACGGCCTTTTCAATGGTATTCTATCATATATGTACGTAGACAAATTGGGTCGGAAAAAATGTTTTATTACCCGTATTTACTGCGCCAGTGCGTCTCGGAGTGCTGAGCTCTCATGCACGTATGCGTGGTACTCTTAGCAGTAAAATCACCAAAAATTGTTTTTTCCCCGATTTAAAAAAAAATTTCCACACCACTCGCTCATTCCTAGCTGGCAACTCTGGATTGTGAGTCAGAGCCATGGGGTGCTCTCTGCTTCCTCACACGTCTCAGCTATCAACCCGCCTTTGTCACGCGTGGGTATACAGCATTTCCTTGCAGAAATCTTGCAGTTTTTGTGAGACCTGCATACACCTACAAAATTGAAAATTATATAATAGTAAGAGAAAAGGGCCTAGAAGTGGTGACTGAAGCTGATCTGTCACCAGAGAAGCATATAAGCAATATGTTTGTAGATTCATGCAGTATGCCAAGGAATATAAAAATGTCATTTCACTACCTGGATAAAGATATGATGAAAAAAATAACCACAATGATTAGACCAAAACTGGAATATCCGTAGCTGTATAGTTGCCTCACAAAAAGAAACACTTAAAGCTGGAAACAATAGAAAGAACTGGAACATCTAATCTATTCAGAAAGATAAAAATAAATACAGCTAATGCCACTGGAGGAAAGAAGAGGGAAAGATGACAATATTTAAACTTATGAATGACTTAGAGGAAGTGAAGTCAGGGAGTTAACGGGACAAGAAAAAAACAAGAAAGGGAACACGTGTTAGTGACACACAAAATATTAGTTTATATAATATATAAATACTTGGAATATATTAGAAATGGTGGAGGCAAAGTGGTGTGGCAATTTAAAGAAAAACTGGACAAATACAAATTTGGGGAGACAGGACCACACAAGTTTGGCTGAGGCTCTGTATCTGTAAACACACACACACACACACACATTACATGCATACATACATATATACATACAATAATTAATCATTCTAGCAGATGCATTTGAAGGATGGGCAGTTGGTTTAAGGGAATTAGTCTTACAAATATTGCAAAAAGTAGCTTGCATGAAAACATTTTAAAGTAAGGTACATGCTGTGCATGAGTATGTGTTTGTTGATAACCAACATCTAATGACCCAGATAAACAGTACCTTCAACTCAGAGATTAAATTTATAGGCTGATGGAATATTAACCCTTTCACACACCAAAAATTTAATAAGTTTCTCTTTCCAATGTGACATCCATCTGGGGCTCTGAGGCTCAGGGGCCTTGCAGAATGGCCTGACCGTGCAACGAATTTTTTTTCATGTTATCAATTTCACCCATGAGTATTTTTCTTTCCTGGCATTATTATATATCATTGGTTTTGGAAGAGATTATTCTGCCTTATGAAAGAAAAAAAATATCAAGAAATGCAAATAAATAGTGAAGTTTATCGACCGAAAAAAAAATTATTAAAATAAGAACTGCTTACGTTCACCACCTCATAGCTTGAAACTTCCTGAGTCGACTTTTTATGATTTATATGCTAATAAAAGGGGATTTTTATGAGGATTCCAACGCTATCATTGGAATTTTCATATGACCAGTAGTTCTTGAGAAAATGGAGGAAAACTATTTTTTCTGTCTATTCTGTTCTCTTCAGTAGAAGAAACAGCTCAAGGGCAGCAAACAAAACACAACGGGCAGGTCAAGGCGGTCAAAATAGAAGTCAATTTTGGCTGGAATAGTTTTGATAATAACAAACATGACTATTAGCGCACCTATTTGCTGTCTGGAAGAACTTCGCAAGATGCAATAATAATCATAATTACCACTAAGTCCTCTCTTCCTAACACATTCAGCTGGAGCTTTTTTTCACTTTTTCCATCATCACCATCACTTTCATGAGAATCATCATTATGCTCTGTACAAATGGGTCTCAAAATCTCTTCACTTGATAATTTCTTAGCCATATTTTCTAATAGTAACAGTTACTGGTCCCTGTAAATATAAAACCAAATATTGTATCACGGCACGATCACTTTACACCAGAAATAAGAATAAATTTCACCAATTTCGTCTGACAGTTGTAATCTAGGCTTACCAGGCTCCAGACACAATTTAAAGGGACGACAGTCCACACTCACAGACTGCCTGCTGAGAGGCAGTTAACCCACGGGCAATTATCATTTCAAATCCAACGGCATGAAAGAGTTGACAATTAGTTTATTTCATAGTTTTAGCTTGGATCTTTGACAAAATATTTTGACACAATTCTGAAAGATACTTTATTTTTGGCAAATTTTTTAAAGTTTTTTTATCCATTTCGAGTCAAAAGCTCAGATGTAGATGATTCAGTTTTGCCGCGAATCGCATCATGGTGCGTGAAAGGGTTAAGCAGTAAATATTAAAAGAAACTCATGCCTTCTTACCAGTAGTGGCATTTTTGCATGGTGTATATGATATGGCAATGTATGTATACAAGTGTCACATTTTTAAGGTGGTTAGTTCAGTGCATTAGTTATTGTTTGATGCCTTCCAGTTTCATTGGCTGCAGCCCCATCTGTTAGCCTGGAAAAAGCCCAGGTTTGTCGATTGCTGTAAGTGAATCATGAGACATCAGAGACTGATCAAGATGGTACCAGTAGCAAAGCAATCTTTTTTTAGAATTGTTTTCATCACTGTGACCTTATTTGATTTTGACTTTTTGTATGGAGCATAGCATACCCATGGGATGCCCTTAAATGCATGATGGTAGTGCTAGAAACAACCAGTTAGGTTGGGATTTTTGAAGTGGGACAGGCTGGAATTAGTGCATGGAGGCAAATTCCCCATATCAGTAGATATGGTATGAGTATATTATAGTAGTTATTAGGCTTTCTCTGCCTAAATGCCATCTTCATGCTTGATCATATATATATATATATATATATATATATATATATATATATATATATATATATATATATATATATATATATATATATATATATATATATATATATATATATATATTTTGTGTGTGTGTGTGTGTGTGTGTGTGTGTGTGTGTGTGTGTGTGTGATGAAAGAGTGTTTTGAAACCTTTTAAAAAAACAGTATAAACTTGAGAGTTCTGAAAAATATTGCGTAGCAAGTACCTGCATGTTTAGTTTCTCGAAAGTAATCCCAACTTTTCTTAATTTCCTGTCCCCTGTGTGCAATGTGGCATGCAGCTCAGAATTTAACTCCTGGCAAGTGGACACCATAATCATTGTATAGGTAAAGTAACAAACCAGTTGCTTCCTTGCTTGTTAATGTTATATTCCACCTCCTCTTTACCCATCCCCTTTGGTATGGCCATTAGTGTCTAAATGTGGGTGTGTCATTAGTTTGGTGCAGCCACTAGTGTCTGCAGCCTGCGACCCCAAGTTAGAGTAAATTGTAGGCCATGTTGGCATGTGTCAATTTGCCACACCTTACACATGTCTAAAAACTGGTTAATTTTGTTTGTCCTCACACACTCAGTGTGTGTGATGTTAAAGATTGTTAATAATGCAATGGATGACGGACAGTGTGGTGTTTCAGGATGGGATAGAGAAAGTAATGAAAGCATGTATGAGCAGTTTAGTATGAGTGTGACAGCGAAAGGAGTGGAGTGTGGAGGGGTGGAGTGGGTGAAGCGTGGTGCGCTGAGATTGTTTGGACACGTGACGAGAATGGGGGAGAATGAATTCATGAAGAGTGTATGAGGAAAGGATTGAGGGAGGAGGTGTCAGGAAGACCACCTGTGAAGTGAATCAATAGAGTGAGAGAGTATTGGAGCGAGAGAGTTGGAAGTAGCAGGATTGAATGTACTGAGAGGGAGTGCCAGAACAGGGAAAGATGGAGACACTTCTGCCGCGGCCACCCCCTGGAGGGTAGTTCCCGTGAGGGAGTAGGGTGTTGGAGATATAGATAGAGAGATAGGGTGGATCCGGTCGTTCAATTCTTACCCATTCTCGGGGAGTGTCAGGACTGAATGTCATCCGTCACAGGCAGGTTTATTTTGTAACCCAAACCGCCCAGTAACAATGATAATAGTGTAAATAAAAAAAATTACTAGCAGCTGCATGTACGAGAGGAGCATGCTAATATACATTACATGCTGTTTTGCTAGTCGCATATTTGGTCCATATTTAGCTCTTTTGTAGCCACTCATAGCTTCAAGTTACCCGAGGCAGATGGGTGAATGATTTCTGTAGGAGTTATGGCAAGAAAGCCAATTTTACTACCTCTAAGTGAAGAAATAGACGGAGCAGTTGTTCTGGTGGTGTGGAAGGGATTCTGTGGAGCTTATGTTGTTATGATTGCAGGGATGGAGTAGGAGTGGTGGGGTTAAACTCATTATTTTCAGACTTCAAACTTTAGATGAGTCAGCTGTTTACTCAGCACTTATCAGATTATGCAACAGGAAACAGTAAAGTCTAGCTCAGACTCTCAAAAATGCTGCTAGACCCATGTGATATTCCATTCTTTTATTACAAAAATGGTAAAAATGTTGGTCCATATGTGCTCATAGTTGTGTTAGAATTGAAGATACAGCACTTGCAAGATGTCAGGACTGAATCAGGAAATTTCTCCATATTTTTTTATTTCATTTTATCTCACCTGTGGAGGAGTTATCCCCAAAAGAAACAAACTTTCACTCTACCTGTTGCTGCGACTGACTCATTAACTATTAGAAAATTTATTTGTATCTTGTGTGTATGCATTCTTTGGTGTGGCTGTAAGATGTTAATTTGACTAACAAACAAGAATTTCTCACATACTGGCATAAGCAAAGCTTGGCCAGTGTGGAGATTGTAATCAAACTGATCACACATTAATGGAAGGTAAATGCAGACATTTGGCTTTTCTGTTTTCCTTACTTCACTACAAGTATTTACATTTGATCAACCAAAACTACATTGCATCAAATGTATTACCTCCTGATGTTGCTAATGTTCATGCTGTCACTCTACCATGTCTTTGAATGAGTAATCCAACTCTTTTTGTTTTATTCAGTGCTTTATATTGTAAACAGCACATTATTTAATAGATTGCAAGTAGCAGCAGCAAAGTAGATTCCACTGAGCTTTAGAGTTTAGCCACTGCTGGTTTAAAGCGTGTTCATGAATGATGGCTGTTGTTATTTAAGTATGTAGTCATAGGACTCACTGAATTACCATCACTTATCCACAGAAGTTCCTTCAGGTATTCCTCACTGCCATCATTGAGTGATCATATTCCACCTGTTTTTTTGTAATTTTGTTACAGCCTTGAGTATTATTTTAAGAGAACGACTGTTTGTAATTTTTTTACATGGTTTCCATCTTTCTTAGTTGGATCTGTAGACTGTATAACAGCAATTTTATTGATTTTATCTATTGGCTGATTTGGTTATCAATTGAAGTTCAAATGACATACAACTACAGGTAGAGCCAGCAGCATTACAAATCAGCTGTCATGGTGACATGACCAGGTGATTACTGAATATAGATTTACCACTAATTAATTATACGACATCAGACAAACAGCTACCCTGTGAAACTAGTGCCAAATAAGTAATAATATTTTCTAATCATGAAAAGCAGAGCGTAAAAGTTTGAGAGCAATTCTAGCATGAGTACTGAAAACTGGCTGAGTTGGTTTTTGACTGTATAGTTTGAACTTGTGAGAGAAAGGACAGGAATTGGAGCAAGATGCAAGTCCGGTGCAGGTCCAATTCCAAAAATTGCATCATACGCCTTAATCTTTTCACATGATTTCTTTTCCTGACAATCTTCTTCCTTGTTTCCACTGTTAGATAGTGTCTTCATCAATCCCTCTTGTCTGTAAAGGAGCTGCTTTTAGTTGATATTGGGAGTGTTGGTTTACATGGTTTTATTTTTATTAAATCAAAAGTATCCATATGAATATTTTTTTCTGTAATTCATTGCAATTTCATTCATTCTGTACTAGTACTAGTAAGTACTGTACGAGAAATGTTGAGATTTGAACAGAAAAAAATGAACCTTTTAAACAGGTCCACTACAAGTAATACAGGTTCATTAAAAAAGGAAAAGTTATGGTTGCCAGCAATCAAATTGTAGAACTTTTTAGTGTGTACACCAGCACAATCTGATCCTACCTGTCATGGGGGGAGAGGAGGGGGAAGGCATCCCGACTTGTGCATCTCTCCCTGAACATTCCTTCTCCATTACTGATGCTGTTTACAGATCATAAAGTGCCTTGGACTTAGTATTCCTTGATGTTAGTTTTGATAGGATAAGTAATGTTGAAAGTTTTAATAAAATATTTTATGTATTTGCTCTCAGAATCTTTGTTGACCCCCAGGGCATGTTACATTATGTACACCATTGTACACTAATGTACACCACAACACCCTAGAGCATGTATGTACACACAGACAATCTAAGTCACAACTATTCAGAACCTTGGCGGTCCCCAAAATGAACAAGACAAAAATCATCAGGGACTTGAGCCTTTGGCAACAATGTTTATCCAGGGGCCAAATTTCCCTAAACATAGTCAGTCAAACCATGACTCAAGGAGTACAACAATATGAACTTATTTTTTTCTCTTCTGTTCACAACAATATAACTGATGAGACATGACAACATAATAAGGTTGTTATGATTGAGGAGTGAATTATGCTTCTAATGTAATTTTCTGAAGTAGTTGATTGCATTCATAAGATAAACTACACAAGATCATATTGTAGCATTTATGTTCATAGAAAAAATGATCAAATCATACATGGTATATGTGAGGTCACAGTTATATGGTTAGCATAATTCTGTCAAAAAATCAGTATTGCAGGAAAAGTTTCATGTAAGTGGTGTCATCTGGATTTTTGTCACTTGCTACATAGTTCTACAAATTATACGAGTTAACCATAAAGAAGTAACAAAAATCCAGATATACATATTTTTTCAGAGCTCATTCTTCCCTCACTTCAGCCTAAATTGTAATGGAAGTTTATAATCTGATAAAGAAAAATAATGAAAATTTATAAAGTATATACACAACTATAAAGGAAATGCTCAGGGCTTCAATGATATAAATGCACACACCACTGACTTATCTGTCAGCAGGGACACACATTCATGTAATATGCACTGGTTCATGAATAGGGTAGTAGGTAAGTGAAACAAATTCAACAGAGATATACTTCATGCAAACAGGACTCAGTTTAAATACAGGTTGGAGCAATCTATGGATGTGGGAAAGTGATGAATGACTAATTCATTTGAGAATGAGTTACCAGTCTTACTTCTTGTAATCCTTGTGTAAAAACTTCGTCTCATGTTTATTACATCACTATGGAGTTGTGTGGCGGTATGTCATTATATTTTGGATGTTAAAATCTGGATAAATTATGGTTATTTGGTTAGAAAAACGTGGAATGGATCCACCTCATTTTTTTACTTGGAATGTTATACGCAACTTCACACCACACAGTTTTCATACACCTAGCCCTTATATATTGAGACCCTAGTGTATTTCCTAACTAAAACAAAATTCTAAAAGGCCATCCTCTTTTAGAGTATGTGCGATAATTCATTTTCATGCTGCAGCAGTGTTGATAAAGCATAAACACATTTAAACAACAACTAAATGCCTCTCAAGAAGAGGTGATAGAGAGAGGCATTATGCCAACAAAGAAATTTATGAAGGAATTCATTATGTCATGACCTATAGAGTCAATGAGTCTTTATATATACTAACAGCTATTCTTGGCCCCTTTCAGTACCTGATCCAGCGCCTGTGGCTCACGTAGGCTGCATGCACTTCACTTACTGTATTCTAAACTGCAATCATGGTGATTATAATTTAGAACACATTTGTAATCAGTAAATAATATATGAAAAAAATTTGCAGGATCTGCCCCAAAATACTATAAAAGTAAAGTATCAGATAAATGTTTGAAATTATCATTAAAAGTTAGATGAAATATGATGAAAAATACATGCACAAAAAAGCTGTCGCTTTATTACATCTACATGTGTGATGGTTGCTTCTGTGAGCCATTCTGAGGCATGACATATACTAGACTACCTTTCATATGAGTGATTCTAAAAATGTTTCCTTGTAGGTGAAGCTTTTTCTTGCAATAGTTTAATAATATTAGTACTTTAATCTATTCAATTAGTGATGAAAATTTATGCCACTTAAGTTTCAAAGTACTTTGTAACAAAATGATTTACATAGTGAAGTCAAAAGTTCAATGACAATGTTTGAACTGAAAACCATGAGACATTGCCTCACTACAATACAAAAGTATCGCAAGTGTGAGGCTAATACTCCACACAGATGTGGTAACCAGTGACTGTGGAACAAGTTTGTTCATCAGCTGATACAATGGAATAATAGATGATAAGCTACCATAAATAATTGGCACACTCAGTAATAGCTAGCTTATTATTTTATATTTGGATCATGAGGCATGCCTAAAAACTACTACTTGTCAACAACTCAGCTGGTTTATCAAGAGAGGAAGCTAAAGCTGCCATAATGCACTGTAAATGCATATAAGTGCATTGTAATGCTGGCATGCTGGTCATACCTCATGACTGGGAACCAAGCTAAACATTCTGGAGTATGATTGCCGAGAAAAGTTATATAAACTTTGCTGGTGATGAGGTGTCAAATAAGTTACAATTCATAATGAATCCTCAAATGACTAGCATTATCTATGGTTCCTCATCTTGTAAGGCTGATTTTTTTTAACAATCATGCTGTTAAGTGTAAATGACATTCTAACCACTACTATCATTGAACAATATTTTTTTATTATGCACAGATAAGCTAAAGAAAATAATAAACGAGTATGAGATACAGGTAACTCTCGATATACGTGAGTATTGTGTCCTTGAAGAGGTCGCGTAAATCAAAAACAATGTAAATCAAACAAGAGGTAGGTTTCTATTGAAAAATAAATATTCACTTCATTCAGGAGAGAGAGAGAGAGAGAGAGAGAGAATATCCATATCACCGAGATATCCACTCAGGCGCTCAGTCTCAACCTCACTCGTGTGAGGAAGAAATGAGGGACACCATGAGCGACTGGCTAGTATTGGTACCGGTACCGAGCAGTCTGGTACCGCTACCGTACCATATAGCTGGTACCGTTAGTATCGGTATTGGTACCGGTACCTGCCCACCCCTATTGTTGAGTAGCGTGGCAGCGTGGGTACTGTATTGTTGTTCAAGTGGTGTACAGGAAGAACTGAGCTCAGCTGTGTGGCCACGGCACAGTGTGAGTCCAGTTGCATGAGACATCTGGTGGCCACTCCAGCAAATATTGTGTATAAGTGAAAAAAACGTGTAAATTAAACATTTATTTGGATTTTGGACCCCGCGTTATTTCAAAAACGCGTAAACCAAACTCGGGTAAATTGAGAGTTACCTGTATGTGAATAAAAAATGTAAGTGTCACTGTGTCATATGAGGTGACTAAAAGTACCTTGAGTTGAGGTTAGGAAAGGTCTCCCCATTTAAACTATTTTTGCTTGATGTCAGAGTGGTCACATGGCCTTACTGACTTTCCACCCTGCTTCTTTAAGAAACAGGACGACTCTTGATGACAACAATCTCAAAACTGGGTACTTTTTGGTCTTCATATTTCCTGTGTGTTACAGGGAGCAGTGATAGAGGGCTGGAAATCTCTCCACTGGAAATTTACTTCCTAAATGAGAAGAACAGGGGGCTATCTTTGCTTCTGTTTTTCTGTATTTATTCTTAAATTGCTTTCTTGGATGCAAACTTGAGTCTGCAGGAATGGCATGTTAAATATATATATAAAAAACAATCGCTTTTGCTGAAAAACGAAGTAAATTGTGCTAATCATACATGGCTGATTTGTACAAATCTGATGCCATCACAGCTGCCATAAGTTATTCGTTGGTGAGTGTGCATTGGCATTTCTGAATCAAGATGACACCTTGAAATATAACCTGGTTGACAT
Source organism: Eriocheir sinensis (assembly GCF_024679095.1). Classification (NCBI taxonomy): domain Eukaryota; kingdom Metazoa; phylum Arthropoda; class Malacostraca; order Decapoda; family Varunidae; genus Eriocheir; species Eriocheir sinensis. Next base: position 17,453,637 of record NC_066537.1, read on the forward strand.
TTGTTGTATAAATTTGGTAGCAAGAACTTTAAATCAGTAGATAAAAGAACTCAAGAATAATACAAGGAATGATCAGCAAGAATATGCATGTTGGAAAACCTCAAGTGTGGGGAATATCAAATTTGCTAACATTTGAGTAGTGGAATGTTGTTAAGGAATGAAAAACACAATAGAAATATTTCAAAGGGGAGGAACTGCAAAACCAAATACATACAGTAAAAGTAGAGCAGGAGACTTGATAGTATATGTGAGTTACTGTATGGGAGAGACATGTGGAGGAAGAAAAAGTTAGGTACATGTGAGATTGGACTGAGTGTAAGGTAAATGTAATATGGCTAGAAGAATGAGGAGTTGGAATGGCAACACAGAAAGGAAATGCATGTAGGAACAGTATCATGACTTAATTAAAAAAGGCAGAGATTTGGGAGAAGAAAAGATCACTCAGATTGTGCTGAAGCATGAAAATTGTCTCATGAACTGTGACATGAGGTGGTGGCTGAGTGGTCAGAGTGCAGGTGTGATGCCATGGAGGACCTGGGTTCAAATCCCACCAGCTGCTTCCAAGCTAACAATTTTCAGTCATCGACAAGTGGCATAAGACTACCCACATGCTGTCCTGTGGCTGTATAACTAACCCTCTCGAGTTTCGCGCTCGCTTCGTTCCGAAGGTGTAGCACTAAACTCAAGGATTGTGAAACTTGAGGTATTGAAAACACTGAAAAAGCGCTTATTTGTTCTGACCCGTTTTTTTTTTTTTTTTTTTTTTTTTTTTTTTTTCATGTGGCCTATGGCGCCAGTAGACTATTCATCGGGGCCTGATGGTCGGTCCCAAGCCCATCATGGCACAGGCAACTGTTTATAGTGGCGCCATTATAATTGGCCCCCCCCAGAGCTCACTTTTTTTCTCCTTTACTCCCTTGTTATCTCAAAATATGTACCTTGAAAAAAGGAAGAAGACAGGAAGAGAAAACGGGTCGTTTTAAAGACACAGTTGAAGCCTTACGATTGGCTGAGCTCTGAAAACACGCTTGTGATTCGCTGGGAGTCCGATGACATCTTCGCCGGTGCTCACCCAATCAGTGGCCTCACTGCTGTAAGGCGGTGTCACACTGGCCGTTTTCCTCTAACTGCTGTGGCGACTGGCAAAGCCCGTACGCCCATCCAGGAGCGAGTTGTCAGTTGTCCGTAAGCTGGTGTCACACTAGGCCTTTTTCTTCCCACCGCGTTGGCGGCAGCTTGGGCAACCAGCAACTTTTCCGGGTGTGCGTCACACACCTAAGGGGAAATTAGAAGGGTGTGGGGGGGAGGGGCAGAAGGGAGAGTCAGGTCATGTCATGACACACACACACACACACACACACACAGAAAGGGAAATGAAAAGGGTGGGGGGAGGGAGGGGCAGAAGGGAGAATCAGGTCATGTCTTGACCTGAGTCAGGTCATATCATGACCAAAGCCCTGATCTGACTCTCCTTTCTGCCCCTCCCTCCCCACACCATTCTCATTCCCCTTCTGTGTGTGTGTGTGTGTGTGTGTGTGACAAGCCATGACATGACCTGACCTGAGTCAGGTCATGTTTTGACCAAAGCCCTGATCTGACTCCTTTCTGCCCCATCCTCCCTACATCCTTCTCATTTCACCTACTGTGTGTGTGTGACCCGTACATGTCAAAGCAGCACGAAAGTCGGGGTGATAATGCGCGAAAGTCGGGATGGTAAGAATTTAGGACTAACCGTGAAACTCGGATAGCGCAAAACTCGAGAGGGTACTGTAGTTTGAAAGTGAAGTTTAGCAGAGATTTCTTTGAAGTTTTCCACAAACTTTTTTTCACCACAAAGGAGGCAGTTCAAGGGCAAGAAGCAAAAAAAGTAAAAAAGCCTGCAAGGCTCTGCTCCAGCAAGGCCAGAAGAGGTTAATTTAAGCAGATGTGTCTTGATACGCTTCTCTTGAAAAAAAAAAACTAGCCCTCAGCACAGTATGGTATGGTAGGCATGTGAGAAAATACCCATAGCCTTGGGGTTAAAAGATGCCAAAAATACTTGTAATTGGGCATTATTATTTATATTTTTTATTTATTATCATTATTTTTTTATAACATTCTCTCTATGGTGCTGGTAGACTATCTTGGTGGGGTCTGACAGTCGGCCAAGAAGTACAAGTGTTTGCAGGCTTGTTAGGTGAAGCAGCACAATCTGTTTTTGCATGTGGCAAGGACATTGAGATCTTGGAAAATTTCACATAACTTGGTAGTGTGGTGCAGAACAATAAGGGTCTCATCAATAAGTCTTGCAGCAGGTTGGCCTGGCTTACGGTGTTATGGACTCGCCCAGCATGAGTATAATATGGCATATGTACAGGACAAAGTTTCTTGTGCTCCCTGTCTTACTGTATGGCTCTGAGACATGGACACTGAATAGTGACTTGAAGAGGCAGAGTGATGCCTTTGGTAGTAAGTGCCAACAGAATCATGGGTATTACTAGAATGGTTTTGTGTCAAAACGGCAATTACTCCGTGAGATTGATTCAAAGCTTATTACCTGCATAGTCAATGAATGCCAACACCAGCTATACAGGCATGTGGCAAGCTACCCAGAAGCCAGCCTTGCTCACCAGGTTGTTCTGTAAGAGACAATCCTGAGTGGAGGAGGCAAAGGAGACGCCCACCGAGTTCATAGCTTGAGAAAGTCAACAGTTGATCCTGCTATGAAGTACTTGGGATGGGAAAGGAGCCTGCATGGAGACTTGCCCAGAGGAACCCCCGGGGTTGGTGTCGTAAGGTGGGTGAGACAACATGCTCCCTGGCGTATTCCCCAACTGAATGATTGATTGAGCTCCTATCTTCTTACTGACTTGTCTTTTGCCACTTAAATGTTGCTTCCTTTTCTATATTTCCTATTTTCAAGCTAACTGCATACCTCCATTCCTCTCACAGCCCTGCTGCTCCCCTATGCTGTCCAAATTCCAAATGCAAGAGTTAGCCTGCATTTTCATCTTTTTCACTAAACTCTGAAACAGCCTTCATTTGTCTGTATTTCTTTCTGTCTATGAGTTCAACACCAAGAGGGGAGTACAAAGACACTAAAACTTTAATTGACCATGCTTTGGATACTTATGTTCTTTGTGTAGGAATAGTGATTTATGGGGTTTCTCTTTTTTTGCCCTTAAATGTCTTTGATGTAGAAAGAGTAAAAAGTAATGTAGAAATGTGAAGAAAAGAATGAGAAAATCATTTTTGAAACAAATCAACCATGGCAATCTTACTTTTACATAGAATCCTGGGAATCCATGACCAGATACTGTCTCTGGTACCAATCATAAAGGATTGGTGAAGACAGCTGCTAGTGCTGGAAAAAGCATAGACTATGAGAAAACTGGAGATGAGAATCAACACAACTGGTATATGTAACATTATCAAGAGAAAAGACAGCCTATGTCAGGTAAAGTAAGAGGTCTTGAAAGTGGTAAAGCATACCTATAACAAAGCAATATGTTGTGAAGGTTGTAGTGTGGCTGAGGCTTTCATAATACAGCAGGAAATTGAATAAAACTAGTAATTTAACAACTAAAAACAAACCAGGCCACCAAGATAGTCACACAGTACAACTGTGTGACTAAATAATAAGCAACAATGATTTGAACAAATAACAATGGTAAGGAAGTAGGTACACAGAATAAGTCACAGCAGAAACAATGGCAGGAGAAAAGAAAAAAGTTTGTAAAACTGGATGAGCAAAAAACAAGAGAGAGATAGGGAGACTGCTGGGAGGAGGTACACAGACTGTCACAACAGTAATAATGGCAGAAGGAAAATGGAAGAGAAAAAGATTAGAGACTTGGATGACCAAGAGACAGGGGAGGAGGAGGAGCCTGTTGAGAGAACAGTGGCAGGTACTGAGGTGGAGAGGGAGGGTTAAGTGAGCAGCAGGCAGTACACAATGTAGACTAGCACTCCTAGGGCCAGCAGCAGCACAGACAACAGCATGGCCACCCGGTTCTCCCCTCGGAGGCTGCGCAGGTTGCTCTCATGCCGTGAGAGGTGAGACTTGATGTCCTTCACTTCCTTCTCCAGACGCTTCTTTTCGTCATTGGGATAGTGCCGCCGTCGCAGCTTGGTTTCAATAAAGTCTAACCTGCAGTGTGGTGATGGGGATGGGGTGGTGGGGTTATTTCAAATAAATCTAATTTATATTTAGATAAAAATAAAAATAATTACTGCAGTTATTTTTACAGTAGAGGTAACCCTCGGCTATCACGCCCAATTGGGGCTGCTGTAGCTGAAGAGCTTATGGTAATAATTCCAATTGGTTCCAAGACCACAAATTTAATTCCAAATTCACTTACTTAAACATTTTTAAATACCTGCCTGTCCAATAATGTCCCAACACTTCCTCAGTGTTAAGGAGCAACTGACTGCAGCTACGCAAGGCTTGGGAACCAGCCCTGGATGCTGCAATCCATGTGATTTTTTATTTGTTCATGTTTCTGGTATATGCCCCTCACTGTTGACGCACTGATAACAAACCTCTTCCCAACACTTCTCTTCGTCTTGCTATTGTCTAACGATTTCACTGTCTCAAGTTTCTGTGCATAAGTCAAGTTTTTTCACTTCTTTATCTCCTTTCCAGGTGCTGCCGCATTACGTTGGGCACTAATTTGAGGATGGTGGGATGGTGGAGGGGATATTGACCATTGTTGGTGAACACAAAAAGGGTCTCACGACTATCAGTTCTCACTGGCATTGCATGCTTAGTCTGGTTTGGTGGGAAGAGACTCCCGAGTCCTAGTCAGGTGGCCAATCAGTGTACAAAGGGATTGTGATGTCAAGGCATGGGAGGTTTGAGTCAACATTGGTGAGCTACAGCAGTAATTTTGGGAACAGTAAAGGTATTTGGACAGATTTTTAAGGGATCCAAAATTGCAATAAAACGTGATAGCTGAACATATGATAGCCGAGGGTTGAGTGTACACTTGTTCCCCAATATTCACGGGTCCACTGTTCTCAGATTCGCAGATTTCCCCCAAAATTAAAAAAGGTAGCTGCAAAGGAACTTTCATGGTATCACTCCAAGCATTCATCATCTGCCAGAAGACGATTTGGCTAATCCTAAGGATAGGGTGATGTATTTATGCTTGAAGCAGCATGAAATATCATAAGTAGGCGAATGCATGAGGACAGAGGCAGGATAGGGGGAAAGGTAGGAGGCAAGGGAAGACTGCTCTATCCACAGTGGGTCAACATCTGAATACACTCGGCCCTCAATTTAACAGATTAAAAGGGGGAAAGGGTGGTCCGTTGCTTGAAAATACTTACATACGATAAATACTGGCATACAATAAAAGTACTGTTAAAAAAAAAAAAATGTAAAACAATACCAACAAACCTAATAATAAACATAGGTATATAGTTCTTTTATTGTGTATGTTGTCTGCACGTTGTCTGTACAGGTGGCGTTCACAATTTGTCCCGTTCAAGCTCTCTCTGTCCGAGCTCTGCTAGAGGACCAACAAAACAAACCATGCTTTTTCTTCTTCTTTTGACTTGTTCTGCATTATTGCCGTAAGACAGGCACAGCCTAACTAGCCCCATAGAACACTCCAGAAGAAGCCATCTCCACCTTCGCCTCCGCTCTGCAATTCTGCAAGTGTGCTAGTCTCGCATGGGACAACGAAACTTTTTTTTCCCAGTTTTCAGTGTGTTATGAAATAACGTGATAACTGTTTCTATCAGAAATCATTAAATGACTGACTTTTCAATGGCTGTTACACCCGCCGCCACAGCCGCAAAACAACATGCATACTCTCTAATCATTTCACTCACCGCTCACACTAATTGAACAAAATCAGGTAAATGAATGTTTTTCCTGCTGTCTATTCCCCCTGTAGGCATGCGTGGTGGACAGCAGCGTGACTTGTTTTTGAAAGGAGGTATTTCTCGCAACACAGGCCCACGAATTGGACCACACACGCCACCGCCATGTCCCGTCCCGTGCTTCGTATTTCCGCCGTCCCAAACCGCAAGCCAAATAAATTTAACCAAACCTAATTTAAGGGAAGACTGCCGTGGATTAAAATTGCATCTATGGTCATGAATAATTTGTATGTTGTATATAATTTATTAGTACCTTTGTTATCATATGAAAATTTCAAGCTGATCAGATGAAATGAAAAATTAAGAAAATTATTTTTCGTTGTTTTTATGAAAATTTTGAATTAATTTTTCTCAGCCATTTTTTTTACTGACTTTCTTGTGACATGCACATCAGATAATTCATTGTTATTCCAACAATTTGTCAAGATGTTTTTTTTTTTAAACTGTTTTTGTCGATCTAAAAAAAATTTTTTTTGATTTTTGAAAATCTTTTTTGGAAAATTTTCCCATATATTGAAACTACAGTACCCTCTCGAGTTTCTCGCTCACTTCGTACCAAGCAGTTGCCGCACTTAGCCTACCCCATGCCTGCAACAGGTCCTCCAACAGAATCCTTGCTGTTTTACTGTCACTGGAAGTGGGTAACAGAGAACACCTCCAGACTAGCACCAGAACCATGATAAAGAACTGCTGTATCCTTGTCACTGCCTGTGTCATATGCTGGTTCACTGGTGGTTATACTGTTGTCTGCTGGACTCTCTACAATTTCTTTGAGCAGGAGCTGGATCTCAGGTTCATTGGTGGTTATGACAGCACACAACTTCCTGTAGGACTGACTGTAGAACAGCTTTGTGTTGGCAATAATTACTTTATCTAGCAGTTGATAAGTGTTGTGTTTGCAGAAAAAAAAAAAAAAATGACTGCTGGATGATGCAAGTTGAAGTGATTGGGGTCACAAGTTGTGTTATCCATCAGATCCAAAATCTTGAAAGGAATTCCCTCCTATTTGCATCTGGCCTTGGCGTCATGAAAAACCTTATCAAGCCACTTGACGACAAGTCCAGCTGTTGTCTAAGTCTTGGACTTCTGCTGCCAGTAAACTCTAGCCTTTCATATCTTCTAGATTTCTGAAGGTGTGTGGTTTCTTGGCCTTTTAAAAAGGAAAGGGACACATTTTGAGGGGGCTGTAGCATTGGAGTAGACAATGGTGTAACATGACTTGTCCACCTTCCTGCCATAGGCTTGCTTCTCCTGATGAGAGACGTAGGTTGTTGATGGCAAATGCTTCAACTGAAGCACTGTTTCATCCATGTTGAAGATAGTGTTCCTTGTATAACCTTCTTCAATAACTGCTTTCAATATTATCAAGAAATCTGCCGTGGCCATGTCAGATAACGCACGATTGCCTGTCAGGCTGATGTTCTTCAGGCCTTCTCTTGAAAAGCAACAGAAACCATTGCAGGACTTGCATGAAGAGGCTAGGCTGGGGTAACATCAAGGTGTTGACAGGCAAATGCAAAAGCCTTTAGTTTTTTCCCTAAGAACTGGTCCATCAACAGGGATGTTCTCACATGTCTGCCTCAACAAAAACATCTGCAACCAATGTTCAGTTCATGTTAAAGTCTCATCCCAGTATCGAACATGTCCATCAATTGCTCCAGTCCCTTAGGCAGTGAAACACTTCAGTACCTTCGCCTTGTTCTTGAAAATGGCGCAAATCGTTGATGCACTGAGGTTGAACTCCCTTGACTAATGTGCAAAACTCTCCTTTCTCCACTCGATGAATAATGTCCAAATGCTTCTGGTAATTGAGAGGAGTATTCTCCTTTTGTCTGAGCTGGCTCAAACATTTTCTTTTGGGGGTCCTGGCTGTCCATAGTGTCCTGGGTGAGGTAACCTTGAGGGGAACAAATGCTACGTGGCCCTTGTAAAGTAGAGGTGAACACACGTGATGCACATAAGGTCCAAATGGCCAACTGAATATGATGGCTTTAGTGTGCACACTTGCCACCAGGGCCGGCCTGTGTTTGACTGGCATGGTTCTTGGTCAATGGGATTGGCTACAGTCGCGGCACTCGAGTCTGAGGTGTGTGTTATTGTACTCTCGTAACCTGTCGTCACACAGTGTGTTAGATATTGTGGATAGCCTACATGTAAGGAACAGTTGTCAGTATCAATATTATGCAGGCACCAATGACAAATACCATTAAATATAACTGATTTTTGAGTTTCAGATTATTAATACTATCACAAATAGCTGCCAAGGCTATTCAATAATTATAATCAGCGATTTTACAAATTAACAAAACAATAATAATTTAAAACTCAAAATCAACTATAACTGATGATATTCATCACTGCTGCCTGTATAATATTGATACAACTGTTTCCTATGTACAGGCTATCATATATTATCCACAGAATTGAACAAGCCCTGTGACAGCAGGTTGCTGGAGCATGATGATGCACACCTCTGACTCAGGTGCTGCAACTGTTGTAGCTAGCAGAAATGAAGGTGGGTGCTGTGAATTATAAATCTCCTCAGAAACGAGCTACTATAGTTCAAGAAAACTGAGTTCTTGAGATTTTACCTTGGATTTGAAAAAATAAAGACTTATTGCAAAGTATTGTGGATTACAAATCCCTAATTTACAAATCAATGAATTAGGTAAGTCCACTGTATTTTAATCTTTTTTATGTTTTAATAAAGGTATTCAATGAGCAAACTCATATAAAGAATTTTAGCTTCAAATTTTTAATATTTACTAGTATCAGAAAATTATGAAAATATGAAAAAAAAAAAAAAAACATAAAGTTGCTAAAAGTATACTTTTCCTCTATATGAAAAAATCCTTTGTTATATATAAGATGAGCGTTTTCTTTACTTACTGTCTATAGCAAATCGTTATATGATCATATTAAAAATGATATGGCTTCACATAGCTGTAAAATATGGGAAATAAAAAAATATATATAAAATTGATCCTATTACCTTCAAACTTGGCCCATTATATGACACAGTAATGTGTAATATTGTGCATGTGTGTATATTACAGAAATCAGACTGTATATCCTAAAGTCCACAATGATACCCTTGGGTCATTTAGTCCTTTGCCCAACACTGTTGATTTAAATAAGTTTTATTATACTTGTAAAACAAGAGCAAACTTATCATGAGAACAAAAGGTTAAGGGAACAATATTCCTAGACACTCCACCCATCATAACATTTGTGACAACAAACAAACAGCTATAAGGTGCATCGTCTATTACCAACAACACAACATTGAAAAAGGAATCACCTCTCATAACACTCCTTGATCTCCCGGCTGGTGTCCTCAAGCTGATTCATGACAGAGCCCACGTGGGAGACTCCCTCACCTGCCTCCACCATGGTTCTGTGATGAAAGGGTACCGAGGGTCTTAGTACAGCACCATTAATACCATTGCACTTAATTAAGGATAAATAATACTGTTTTAATCACAGGAAAGAAGACATCAAAGGCTCTGTGAACAAATTTCTACTAGCTATATTTGTTTCCCCTCAGAGAATTTTTACAATTCCAGCTTTGCACTTTTCCTCCAATCAAAGCAAAAACAAGACAAATTTTGTGAGGTACACTAATCTGATCTTGTTCATAGTGAGAAAAGTTGAAAATAACATGGCTATGGCTGAATATTTTTTTCCCCAACATGTAGCTTTGATATTACACCTCTTCTTGCCTCACAATATTTCACAATAACCCACTTGTCTAGTCACAATCAAAGTTAGAGCTCTGGATAAAAACATAGATAATAAGATGACAGCAAGAGCCCAGAGTCTACAAATGCAGTATTCCCATCTATGAGGCTCAGTTACAACATGTGTTCAATTTTGGCAGTATTTAATTTGTCGACTCAGCATTTTGGCGATGAGCATCAAGTGCGCCAAGTTTTGATATTACCAAAGCTTGATCAAATTTATCGATCTTCACATTTACATCCAAATTAGATATGGTATTGTTAAAAATTACTCCCATTTATTTATTTATTTATTTTTTTTTTTTTTTTACATGTGGCCTAGAGCGCCGGTAGGCTATTCCTTAGGGGCCTGATCGATGGTCGGCCCAAGCCTGTCATGGCGCAGGCAATTGTTTATAGTTTCGCCATTATTATTAGTAGTAGTATTGAGAGCAAAGACACAAGAACTTATCAAAACATCATAATTATAATACTTGAATTTTGTTTTTACTTCTGTTTTGTCATTCTAAGTTAATTAATGAGAATTGTTCTTGACCGAGTTCTTTTCTCATCCAATGGAGAGAGAGAGAGAGAGAGAGAGAGAGAGTAAGGTATTAACAAATACAGCATTGGGAGAAGCAAGTTTGGCAAGACCGCAAGGAAATTAGAAATATTACAATGAAAAGAAATTATAAATAAAACTTTATGAATTAAGGTGGTATTAACCCTCTCGCCCACTGTAAGTTTCCAGTAAGTTTCTATTCCACTCACCATGCATTTCTCAGGCTCGACCGGCCTTTTTTTGCCGCCGCGATACTCTACATTCCTGGTAGTATTTTACCCTCACAGATATATCGTACCCCAATAAATTTGGTATCAATGGCTTCATAAAGACTTTTACTAGAACATGCACAAATAAAAAGAGGAAAATATAATATATGAACAATACAGACTTGTTTCAAGTCTTCGTATAGAGTATTGTAGACAACAAATCCTAAGTACCAACTCTTCCCCACTCAGTAGCTAGAAATTTTGTAGGCCAACTTTTTTAGCTGAATATGTGTTTTGAAGCGGAATTTTGTGACGATTCTTATGGTATCCTCAAAATCCTCATACGCCTATTAGTTCCCGAGTTACACTGAGAAAACTTTATTTTTTTCCTCTCCCGTCAGAATAGGCTAAAAACTAAAAATCGCTCAAAGCTCCTCATCTACGCTCCTTAGAAAGGTTGCCATATGTTATCATTTTTTTACAGTTTATGACGCATTTTGCGTCATTGTGCGCCAGGACCTTTTACCCTTGATGACGCAAAATGCGTCATCATGTGCGAGAGGGTTAAGGTCATACTCCGGTAAAAAGGAAAATAAATTGTTAAAAATAAAGTATAGCAAATTTTAGGCTTAAACTTTAGTTACATACCTAGTAACATTCTCCTTCTTTCGTATGACTATGAACGTTCTACATCATGACGTCATGATGTGTGAAGTCATTCCCTGTTACCATTACTTTAAGTTCCAACGTTCCAACAGCTGGTGACCAAATTATGGTAAAGTATAAGGGCGTAATGGTAGGTTGGCGAAACCTGTTGATGTAGACACATACTCTCTCTTATATATTTTTCCAGAGCTCGCTGGCTGCTGGCTCCCTGCTGGCTGTAAGGGGAAGGTGTGCAGGTTTGACACAAGTGTGCTCAGTTTCATTGGACGACCCATATGGCTGTGAAACAGAAATACGAGAGCGTGTGCTAGCGTTTGAAAAGCGCGGCGAAAACAGGGCCAATAATGGCGTCCAAATCTTTGGTTGTCAAGACTCTATCAAGGGACTCTAGGTACGAGGGGCACGGCATGACTAACATCCCAGGCACAACACCCCGAAGGTACTGGTCTCGGCACCTTCTAAACTGAAATCTGTGTGGCTCGGGGTCAATTCTCAAACTTCTGATTAACCAACAAGAAATATTCCCTTTCCCCTGGCAGCAATTCACCTGTGAGTCTCCTCCCAGGCCGGGCACGGGCAGTCAAGGCTCGTCCTCCTCGCGGCTGGAAGTAAACAAGGCTGGCGGCGTTCCGAGAAATACCTCCTCGCAGAAATAAGTCGCTCTGCTGTCCACCACGCATGCGCACTTGGGAATACACAGCAGGAAAACCTATTAATTTGCCTGGAATGGAGTGATAGGAGTAGTAGATAGGCCTAAGAATAAAAATTTTAGGATAGGGTGAATCTCCCCCTTCCCTTCCCCTCCTCCATTAATTCTCACCCCTCACAGCCAATATGCCATTTTCTACTGCCATTATTTTTTGCATTTTCCCTGATTTCCTGTTCTCGTTCAAGTCTGCCCACTTGTGACCTTTGTGATGGTTGATAATGCCTCCAAGAAAGCAACACACCAAACCAATTAACAGACCAAACAAGCAAGAACTGGGTAAACATATCAACGTACGTACGTGGAGTAATAATCTTTCTAAAATCTGCCATGTTCGTTTGTTATAAAGCCTTCTCTTAATTAAAAGTATTTATCTGATGTTTGTGCCATATATTGGAGCCGAAACAACAAGTAAACGATAGCGGTGAGCCAAATATATATAGAAAAGTAAGCAAGTTGAACCTCTCTGTGAGCTATTTTGCGACTGCGAGTTAATTCGTAATTTCTACAACTGACTGATTAACTTTACTGGACTGACTGACTGACTGACTGACCTGCTGGACTGGCTGATCGAGTGACTGACAGTTGGGCTGGAGCGACTAGCTAGGTAGCCTATAACAGCATTTTTATATATTGCAACTGAATGAAGACTTCACTGACACTGACTGACTGAACTGGCTGACATTGACGGGCCAAAGTAAAAGAGAAGGAGAAGTTAGGTACTGAGGATGGAATGTGTGGTCAAACAATTACATTCTGCTGTAATAATACCTGCCACTAATATATGATAACCACATATGGCGGTACAGATTTTATTGTCTTATTGTCCAGGGGGAGGTACCGCTCCCTCCCTTGTTGTGCTTTCCTTCCAACCATTGTATCTTTTTAGTTTCATGGTGCTACCTACACATGTATTAATAGTTGTATAATCACACTCTGTCCTGCTTGGGGGTTGGGATGGCATGTTCCTCCCTTCTCCCTTGTTGTTTACCTGCAACAATAAACTATATATCAATCAATCAATCATATCATTACTGCCATATATGCCACATACGCCAACTGAGCTCTGCGGGAACGTTTTTCTTTTCAGACAAATAATGAATAAAAAAGAAGTATGAGTTTTTATATGAATATATTGTATTGATACCCAATCTCAACGTGGGGAAATATGAATAGGTACGTAGGAGATGAAACTGTATGACCCGCTCTGGGTTTCACTGGTATAGAAGTTTATTTTAAGCCGTAACACACACTTTTTTCTGCCCTCTATTATATACTAAGGGCAGGTGGCACCCCACACGAGGGCCTCCGCACCAGTGACCCGCAGCCTCAGTGCCGTGACCTCGATTAACTGTGCCTCTCCACTCTCCGGGGCCGCCTGACCTCTGCCTTCGATTCCGCTTTCCGCATTATTAGCAGGTGTGGAGGAGAGCAACAGGTGAGCACTTCAAGGTGTTGCGGGCGTGGCGGGGGCGGGCACGCAGCGAGGGAGGGCAGCCCAGCACCCACCCGTCATGGCACCGACCTTCTTCTTTTGAGCTGTTCCGCATAGTATCGCTCCTTAGGTCCTCCTTGGCACTTCTTTACGCTGAGGTACTTCACTACGCAGTGCTGTTTTTCTTTACACGGCTTTTTATCCCTTCACAGCCCATCGTGCCATCATCCCCCGGGGGAGTGGCCAGGGATGTAGTGAAGGGTTGCGGGCCGTGATGAGGGCAGGGCAATACTTAAGAATCACACCCACTGGCAGTTGACACTTGGGTATATTTAATTTATTGTCACCCCCTGATTTTGGTATTTTTTTCATCCACTTGATAGTTTTTTAAAATTTATTTGAGTGCTTTAGTCATATCATTTGTTGCAAAATGAACAATAAACCTAACATGATCATGTCATTGTTGCCCTCCCCTACTTCTGCTTCATAATACATGTCACACTGCGTTGACTTCCACACTCTGTTCTCTTATAGGAACTTGAGACCTAGCGCTGCTGATTGACAAAACCCTGTCTTTTCGCTTTATTTTCTGATCAACATAGTTGTGTCCTGTCATTGCTTCTGCTCCAGCTTTCCCCACTGTGTATGATTCATCAGCATTTGCTGCAGTATTAGCAACTTCACCAGTGGAAATACAGACAAGAGATTCATACCCTTGATATGAGAATGGGGAATGTGTAGAAAGTCAATTAATGAAAGTTTCACAATCCTGACTGTCACGTGCTGTTCTGGATGGACGTAAATCAGTATGCTGGTCTGATGTGCTGCCATGAACACCACAGAAGTTTTCCAGTGCATTGCAGAGAGGAACACATTTTGGAGTTACAAAGACCCATTTGGTCACAGTGCTATCAGTTATTCCCCTACCACGAGCCAGTCCACCAGATGTCTTCAATAATCTCATGAGTTCTTGCTCAATTATTTGGTCTGTAAAATTCCCACTCCAAAATGTATCACTTCTCCGTATTGTGAAGTAACCATGCTTGGAGAAATTTAGAAACTCAGTTTCACCCATGATTTCAGGTAGCTTCTCCATTGAGTCAAGATACAGACATGATGATTTAGCATAAGCAGTATGGCCTGCTGCATGGAATATCGGGATCATTTCACTCACAGCATGAAGATGCAAATGCCAGTCTCCTGTGCGCTCTGCTCTGATAAAGAGCAGAATTACTTGCACCTGCTTTAAATGATGGATCCATAACTTGCCTGTACGACTTTGTCTAGCAGCATCTGCCATGAATCATGTAAAATATGAGTCAGCTGCTGAACTACCTCTTCATTCATAATGCAACTCATGTCACACTCCCTGGCAAGGAGCATTCTTTGAACAGAGCAAAACTGACTGATATCCATTCCACTCAGACAACCTGGTGTCTGTAGTAAGTAGCAATTGATGGCAAGCAGAAAATCTGTTTTCTAGACAACACCTAATCAAACTACCATTCGTCTAGAGAAGACAGGGGCACCAGCAAGAGTCAGACAAGCAAAGCAGAAAGCAGATTTTTTTCAGGAAAGATGCCTTGAGGTCTATCTGATTTGAAAGTAAAGCTTGGATTGAATTTCTAACAGTATATTTACACTCCTTGCCCACAAAAACATGGGGTTAGACCCCAAAATCATCTCTCTCTCTGATGAAAAGTAACAAAGTTATTACATTTTTAGTGTTTTTCTGGTGTCCGGTCGACTCATCAACGGTCATCTTGGATTGTGAATTTTCCAAAGCCTGGATTTTATGGGACTTTGTACCATGTTACTAGATAGACCTCAGGGCATCTTTCCTGAAAAAATCAGCTTTCTACATTTTTTTCCCGGTTCACCAATATTTTCAACTAATGCTCCTGGGGTACTGTTTATAAAGTAGATTTTAGCATGAAACTTTGAATGAAGTTTGCCATCGTCAGACATAGATTAGAAACACTAATCTCATTTTCATCCATTTTCAGAAATTACTGTACATTTCAGTGAGATGTTCTTTTAAGACACCCCCCCATTGTATATTAGGCAATGTACATACTACTATCATGTTTAAAAGATAACCCCATTGTACATAGAATCTCTCCTTTCTTCCCCCAGAAGGATGTGTGGGTAATGGCTGATGCCGAGCAACAACAGCAACAACAACAACAACAACATCTACAACAACCCCTCCGTTCCATTATATCTCGAGTAAGATATATATTCACCATTTTCTTTGGGAAGGTCAAAGGGTTACTTACATTCATAAGTCTTGTTTAACCAAGGTGGAGATTATCTTTGTTGTTCTACATTGAACACCTAATTTGGTAATGCCCATTACGTGGTGGGAAAATCAAAACTGCACCGCATATTCCAAGTGGAGTCAGACTAAACTATTATTGTACAGTGGAAGTATTACATCTTTATTCATGAATGAAAAGTTTCCATTAATGAAGCCCAGTGTTCTGTTTATGTGCTGTGTCAGTGTGTTGCTGTGAGAATTTAAGGTTTGATGCGATTCTGATACTAAGGTCCTTTACCCACTAAAGTTGACTAAACGCTTTTGAGTTTCATTTTGTAATCAAAGCTCTTATTTTTCATTTCAGCATTAAGAACATGGCAATTACTTAGTATGTTAAAGGGCATTTCCCATCCATCAGACCAAGCTGAAAATTTATGGAAATTTTCTTGGAAGCTTTGTCTGTCTTCGCCTGAAAGGATTGTATTACTAAACTTTGTGTCATCGGTAAATTTACTAATGATGATAATGTAAATTATGAACAGTAATGGGCCAAGACCTGCCCTGATAGATTAGAGCACTTTTGAGGAGGGATAAGGAGAGGTATATCAGAGGTCTCACTGAGGATGTTGAGGGTTGTCTTAATGCAAATGACCTTGACCTGTCTTGTGAGCTCTGAAGAAGCTCTGCTCCAGATCCACATCTCAAGCGATTACTATCCAAAAACAGACATGTTATTGAAGCAATGTGTGTTGAAAAATACAGCAAATTTAATTTAAACAAAGGCACTTTCAAGTTAGATTCAGTAAAGATGTCCCTGGTTGAGAGGTCTCTCTCAGCCCCTTTAATCCCTCTGTCTGTCCACTGCAGCATGGGGGGAAGGGTGTCCTACTACATGACCTGTTGAATAGGGATTTTCCCACCCCTCCCTGCCCTGCCCTCTCATGGTTTGTCTTTGTTTCATCTTCTTTCATTTTTGTTTAAAATGAGATCTATACTGACTTTCCTCACTTCCTCTCCAGCTTCTTATCACAGAAGATGGTGGCAGTGTCCACTAAAACTGTCTGGTAAATATACATCTTTTGTCTGCAAGTGTGGGATTTATTTACTTCAAGATCATGTCATTGTAATCATCCTAGTCTGTTGTCCTTTCCTTACAAATGGCTGAATTGTTTGTTGGTGGACTGTGAATGTTTGGAGTGGTACTACAAAAAATTCTCTGTAACTGCCTTTGTGCAGTTGGGGGAATAGTGAACCTGCAAATATGGGGATATGGAGTGTGCATCTCATGTGTGGGAAGGTTCCACACACACGCAGAGTCCTTTTGGACAGAGTAAGCAAAGTCTTTTTGCCTCGTCAGCTCTTCTCTCACTGACTCTTCTACCTCTTGAATTTCACTGCAGTGTTGCATCGTTGCCTATCTTTTACTGCCATTTTCATGGTAGCTTTTTTTTCTCTGCACTCTTTTTGTTGCCTCACCAACATTTTAGTGTGAGAATGGAATAAGCTCCCACCGTCAGTGGTCCAGTGTAACACGAATGACTGCTTCAAAAACAAGCTCGACCGCCACTTCCTTCAACTTAATATCAACTAGAGTTGAAATGCAATGTTTTGCAGCCTTCTGATTAATGTAGAATCACTTAGGTTTAAGGACAGACCACCTAGTCTGGACCATGGGGTCTGTGTGGTCTGATTTTCTATGTAAATCTCTCTCTCTCTCTCTCTCCACTGAATGAAGTGAATATTTATTTTTCGATAGAAACCTACCTCTTGTTTGATTTACATTGTTTTTGATTTACGCGACTTCTTCAAGGACACAATACTCGCGTAAATCAAGAGTTACCTGTACCATGAGACTTTAGCAGGGTTAAGTGGCCTTCCTGCACAATACTTTCTACTATAGCTCACCCCTATACTGTCGAAACCAGTATTTTAATTATTTCATTCCTTTTCCTATTAAACTCTTGAACAACCTTCCTTCATCCATATTTCTTCCTGCCTACCACTTAAATGGCTTCAAGAACAAAGTACCAAGACGCCTCTCCAATTGATTTTTAATATTGAATTTGGATATTCACATATGTTTTTGGGGAGCATCAACAATGATTTTTTCATCTTTTATTTTCTTTGAGCTGCTTCCTTTGCTGTGAAAAAAATAGTTATAATCTATCTCTGTCAAATCTTCTGTTAGTAATATTCTTAATCTTAAGTTTGCAAAGTATTATCATAATTACTTACTTTTACCATATCCCATGTAATTTTCCTATGCCTGCTGTATCATCATTATGTATTTCAAATGTTATCATTATCCTCATCAACCATGCAGCTTTTGTCAGACTCACTTGTCTTACATACTTATCTTTTTCACTCCCACAGCAACAAAGCTATGTGCGTTTTGTGAATAGAACGCAGCGAAGTGTCCATGTCCTCTGGGTGAGCTACCAGGGTGAACACAGGCTGTATAAGGTGAGCTGCTTGAGTTAGCCTGGCTGTGCAGATGAGCTCTGTAGTGAATAAAGTAGGAGCTGTGAAGCTTTTAGGCCACTGGCACACAAGCAACTTGTGGTTGTTACGCAGTGGCGACACGCAGTAGTGTGTATGTGGCTTCCCATAGGCTTCCATTTTTCTGAAGCAAACCCTTTCACATGAAGGACTGTGGCCCCGCCACAAGTGCTTTGTGGCTTGGATCGTCACACACAGGCCACTTGTGGTTGCTCAGTGGCAAGCAAAACTTCCTTCTTGGTGTCCATGCTGAGACCGAAGATTGAAGAGGTGTGTAGTGGTGTTTCTTTGCCGTGGCTAACCTTACACACGGGTGACTGTGACGTCGCTCAGTTGAGCAACAAATCATGTGTAACAATGTCATGAAAACTACTTGTGTTGTCACGGTGTGGCGACCACAATTTGCTTGTGTGCCAGCGGCCTTACTTGTGTAGTTGTATGGGGTACGTTAGGTAGTGTTGGCTGTGTGAGGAAAGTTGTGTATAGTAGGATCTTGATTTTGGCAGTATTTTGTTTAGCCATTCGCCATTTTGGTGATGGGCACAAACTGCACCAATGTTTTAGTTCTAGTGAATCTTTATCAAAGTATGTTTTAGTTCTAGTGAATCTTTATCAAAGTTTAGTGATTTTTCCTTATCCAAATGGTTTATGGAAATCCCAATGGCATGCCTCCTATTGTCCTTAAAAATTGCTTCTGTGCTGACACCCTTCCAAGTCAAACTCTTTTGTCTCTGCCTTTCAACATGCACCTTTTATCCTGCTGGAAGTATGCCTACATGCAGCCTGTGCCTAAGAAGGCTGACCATTCCATTCCCTCAAACTACCATCCTCTCTCTCTCTCTCTCTCGGGAATTTACCTCATATTTACCTCATTGTGATATATGGGAAAGGAGCTGTGGTTGTACTGTCTTGTCTCACTATTTCCTATAACCAAGCTTGGCCTTGTGTGTGTGTGTGTGTGTGTGTGTGTGTGTGTGTATTTATGTGTGTGTATTTACGTCTAGTAATACAGAAAAAAAAGAAGATTAGGGCTCTGTCGTGCTGTCCCATTATCCAGTTTGGCTTTAAATTCATGAATCGTTTTGCACACACCACACTCCTCACAAGTGTGTCATTGTGTTGTTATGCTTCTGGAAAAACTGTATTTTCTGATGTCTCTCCTGTCTCTTCTTCTTTCTTCTTCTTTTGCCTCTTGTCATTCTTCTGTGCACGTACCAATTAGGTTTTCTGTCCCATCTCTCCAATCAATCTATCCCTCTCCTCACTATATGGTCTCCTCTCTCTCTTCTTCTCTCCAGTGTTGTTAGTCCCAATTTCTCCAGTCTTTCTTCATAAGTATGTTCTCTCAGATTTTCCGGTAATTTATTCGCTGCTCATTGTATTCTTTCCAACTTTCTAATTTCTTTCTTCAATCTAGGTGACCACACTAATGCTGCATATTCCAGTCTTGGACATATCATCGATTTTATTAGTTTCTTCACCATTTCTTCATCTAAATATCTAAATGCTGCTTTTATGTTTCCAAGAAGATTGTATGTTTCCCCAGTTATCCGGTCTATATGTTTTCCAAAGGATAACTTGTCTGTTATGATCACTCCCAGATCTTTTTCTTCATTTTTTCGTGATTCTTTCATTACAAACTCCATCACGCTACACTTCTCTGTTTTGAATGTCATTTTCCATATGATGTCATTCTTATTTTATTCTATCGGATCTTGGCTCAGGGCTACAGATCTTCTTCATTAGCACCCTCCTCATTATTTTAGCATCATCAGCAAACATATTCATATTTGTCATTTCATTAATATATATTACAAACATAATCAGAGCCAACACCGATCCTTGGGGGACTCCACTAGTCACTTCCATCCAGCTTGATTTATTATTCCTGATTACTGTTCTCATTTCTCTCTCTCATAGTCCAAAGTCCAATCCAAAACCCAACCAACCCCCAGACCTCCAACATGATTAAGTTTTATATTAATTGCTTGTGTGGTACTTGTCTCTTCTCCTCCAGTCCCACACACACACACAACCAACAACCCTTTCTGTTATTTTAATTACTCTTGAATAGAAGTGAATGCTGATCAGTTATACAAGACCGTCCTCCTCTCTGAATCTGGTGGCTATGTTAATACAGTCGTCCCTCTCAAAAATACGGGGTTAGGGACCCAGGATCTCCATATAAAATTGCCCCCCCCAGAAACACTCCCAGGGCTGTGTTTGAAAGAGGAATCAGGACTCGTGCAGCAGCACAGGTTGCCAACTCGGCATGTCCGCTGGCTCCCGGCTTTGAGAGATGGACCGCATTCGTGCTGTGATAATGTCATCAGCAAACATGGCGGCCCAAACAAACACATATAAGTGTTTCCATTGCATTTCACCTCTGTGCCACCATAACCACTGCAGCTTCCTTTTCATCTTCTGTTGTAAGGAGCTCGTCAGCCTGGACAGCTAGTAATGCATGTTAAACGTCGCCAGGAAGATCAGCGTACGCCATTTTGCTGTGAGTGAGACGCCGTTACCATAGCAACGGCGAGGCTTAGTAAAAGGACGGCCTTCATCTCCACTCTTGCAGCACTCTTGGAGCACTGGCAGTTGCTGCGGCAAGAATTTCTTTTACACTGTGATTTTCAATGTGTTGGCCCTGAGGGAGTAAGCCATTTCAAAGGCTTTAGTTGGGACCGAAAGGGACAACTACCTCTCAAACCAAGACCAAGACCCAAGATGATAGATACAGCGAACACTGCTCTCATTCACGTGGTATGCTCTCCCTACGGCAACGTAACTCATCCCAAAACGTAACTTCTCCAAAATCTGAATTCTTCTGCAAGGTGAACACCTATCTCGAATGCTTTGAGGTGCTTTCAGCGGGTGTTTTGGTAGAACAGTGTTGCCACTCATGTCATTGCCACTTGGTGCGACGAGCGGCAAATTAAAAAATCCTAAAAAAATTCTTCCATGACAATCCGTATAAAACCAAAACCATACTGTTGGAAACCGTACTATTTGAGGGATGACTGTATATGTACTGTTTTCTTCTAAATACTCCAACCATCTGTTTTTTATAATTTTCTCACATCTTTGCTACTACACTTGTTAATGACACTGGCTTATAGTTCGACGGGTCTTCTTTACTTCCTCCTTTATATATTGGGACGATGTTAGCCCTCTTCCAGTCTCTTGGTACCTTCCCTTGTGCTAGTGAGACATTAATCAAGTTGCTCAACTTTTTAGCTATTTACTGGTTACACTTTTAGCACCCAATTTGATATACCATCCGGTCCCGCTGATTTCCTCGCATCCAATTCTTCCAATAATTTTCTAACTTCATCTGCTGATGTTTGTATTCTCTCCAGACCCACTCTATTCCCCGGCACTGCATCTACACCTTCAAACTCACTCTCCCTTGTGAACACTGTTTGGAAACAATTATTCATCACTTCTACTATTTCACTTATACTATCAAAAGTTTCACCATTAACTTTAACTTTCTGAATCTCATCTCTATTTTTCAACTTTCCATTTATGAACTTATAAAACAGTTTTGGCTGGTCTTTGCACTTATCTACAATATTTTTCTCAAAATTCCTTTTTTCTTCTCTTCTTACTTTGACATAAGCATTCCTCTTCCTTTTGTACTCATTCCATAGATCCATCCTCCTATTTTTTCTCCATTTGTTCCATGCCTTCTCCTTATCCTGCTTGGCGTCTACACACTTTCTATTATACCACTCTTCTCTTGATTTCTGGCCTTCTTTCAACCTTGGTACCCACTTTTCCACTCCTTCGTTGTAAATCCGTAGAAATGTGTGTGTGTGTGTGTGTGTGTGTGTTGCTGCCCAGTTGCTCCTTCCATGTCCCATCTCACATCACTGCTTTTCTCTCTCCTTCCCTACCCACGTCTTTCTTTTCTCTACCATTCCCCTTTTCCCCTCAGACCCTTCCTCCTGGGGCAGAGTACAATGTGAATACATATGTTACTCATCCGTGGGTGTTTCGTGACGCTGAGACAGGTGCTACCTTGCTGGTGAACTCAGAGGAGGTGTTCTTCCCTAAGGTGTGTATTTATCTAGTAGTGATTCACAAGAATTGAGCTACACTCTTGGAGTTCTTTCCTTTTCCATCTTCTGTAGACCACATAGGATTGCTTTCTCCTCTTCTGCAGCTTCCCTTCTTTCAGTGAACAGACATTATACTGTAAATCTTATCTGCCATTTGATCTCTGCATGGTCTCAGTATCCGATTAAATAAACAATCAGGCCCTGGGGCCTTCCTTCCTGCAGTAGTTCATACATTTTTTTTTTTTTTTTTTTTTTTTTACTTATGCTTTTATATCCTTCAGATTGGAGTTTCTAGTTACTCCATTCTACTCTTTGAAGTATTTTTCTTCTTTCAAAAGCCAATTTGAATCTTTAGTTCATTATTGAAGCTTGCATTACTGCATCTGCATCTGAAAAGAAACAATGCAGCTAGTATCAGAAAAGGTTGAATTTAATGCATGGCTACTTTTGGCTAGTTTTGTTGCTGTAGCATAACTCCTTAGTCAGTCTATGAACTTTTCAGCCTCCCCTTGTAAGTAATACATCTTTTCAGCACATATCAAGCAACACAGTACAACAATCACAGCCACATCAAATATACCAAATGTCAGTTTATCCTATGACACAACATCAAACTTATGATACTCACAAATACTTAGGGGTTTAATAATAGCCTCGTGATTCTTTTCCTCTTTTCCATCCACTGTAAGGGATAAAAGCCTTGCGCTCCTATCCCTTGTCTCGTTGCCTAACGTCTGTCCTTCTTGCCTAAGGTGGACCTGCCTATGGCACCGCATCTGACCCTTGGGTCAAGCATGACATCCTTCACTGCTCTCCTTGTCTGATGCTCCTTCACCCCTATGCTGAGGTCGGCGGCTACACACTGACCCAGCAGCGCCCATCACTTCACCCTCCACACACTCCACTCCTCACTACGTGACCCGAGTATGCTCGTGTACATCAATACATTACATTCAACACATTGCATTACCTTACGTTATCATTACACTTACCATCTTATGACAAACATCATCTATATACAACACATCATAGGCGCGACTACTATATGCAACACATCATAGGCGCGACTACACACAAATTTACAAAGATTGGATTACCTCAGCAAAACACTCTTGCAGATCTTTAAATTACAATTAAGTACCTTTAGTTCTTTAATTCTGAGGTATAATTTTGATTCATTAACCATAGTAAGTGACACTGCCTCCAGTTAAAGTAATCCCATGCCCAAATGATATATTCATTTGATAGATAATAAATTAGATTTTCTTCATGATTAATAAAACCTTTGTCTCATTGGGAATAAATTTATTAGACTTTAGTGCTTGAAATGTTTGTGGTGGATACTGTAGGTAAGTTTGAAGGTGTGCAGTGATGCATTGAAGTATTTGTGGTATGAAAATACTATAATTATTTATCAGGAAAGGTAATCCTGTAGTGGAAAAAAAAATACTAATATAAGTTTGTGTCTGCAAAACAATATTTAAAATCTTCAATATCTTGAGTGTGCAATGCTTCTTGCAGCCTATCTTCCCTGAGGGCCACGCACGCTACGGACCTGTCAGCCCATACAGGATCCCTGTCTATATCAGCATCCCCCTCTACACCCTCCAGGAAAGGGCAGCTCAGGTCAGTGATGTATAATCATCATCATCTGTTTAACATCAGATTTTCCCATAATCTCCAATGAGGTTAAACGGTCGATGATATGACATTGTTCATCTTTGTATGTAGAACAGTGGATCAGCTGATCACAACTAGTATAGCATCCCACACAATAACTTCCTCACAATATTCCCTCAGCAGCTCTTATGGTTAACCCTTTAATGGAAGCAACAATCATAGTTGAATGAAACATTTGAAGAAGGTAAGGAGATGGAGAAGAGGACACTGGCCACACTTACACTTACATGTTGAACACCTAATTTAGCCATGTCCTTCGCATGGTGAGGAGACCAAAAATGTGATGCATATTTTTAAGTGAGATCTTTTAAGTCTTGTATAATGGTAGTATTACATTTTTATTTTTGAATGAGTTTGTATTAATGTAGCTCAACCATTTGTTAGCTTTCTTCACTGCATTGTTGAGAAATTGTGGTTTGATGCCATTTGGACAGTTTTTAAGGGAAGGGAGTGAGGGAGACTTGCCTCATTGTATTTTAACGTCATCTCTGTGATGTTCCCAACAGGTGGTGGGGTCGTGCCTGCAGAACCCAAAACTTGCCTACTCCCTTGATATTCCAAAGAACCTCATGAGCACCATTGCTAAGTGGGTGGTGTAAGCTCACCTGCAACTTATACTCCAACAGCTTCACGTGTAAGTTTTAAGTCCCCATAGTCAGTTGTATTATCATATTACAGTTTAACAACAAGTGTACTGTCCTGTTTTGAAGCTTGTTTAACCTGAGAAAAGTGATCCCAGGGTTGGAGAGAGCCATTGTCAGGCGACCGGTTGACCAAAACATCAAGTCTCTCAGCATTGGAAAAACAGTACCTCAGCGCCTTTGGAATATTGGAGCGCATAGGTCAGTGAAAACCAAAACGTTCTAAACCTATTTGTATGGCTGTGGCAGCGGTCAAAAAATGGGATTAGCCGAGCGCTGACAACCCCTGGGATGTGCGAGGGGGGACTACGCTCAACGAGGCAAGATGAGGGACGTGAGCGTAAATGACACATAGCACGTACAGTCGTCCCTCAAATAGTACGGGGGTTAGGGACTCAGGACCCCCACACTTTTCGAAAATCCGTATGAAATTAGTGCCCCCCTTCCCCAGAAACACGCAGGGAGCATGGGCCTTAGCCAAAGGCGCCTGTACTAGTGTGCCAACAGACCAAATCTATCGGCGATCGAAATCTAGCCGACCAAGTCGGTCTGTCGACGAGGACTGGTGTGTCTCTGCGGTGAGGGGTAGGGTTCATCTGTTTACATAGTATAGGTTGCCAGTTACTATTTTCCCTACCCCTTTTGATGTGAGGAAAGGAGACTGGGAGGGAGGATGGAGAGGAGGTGAGGGGGAGGTCAGGGAGGGTAGAGGCCAGCTGGGAGGATGGAGAGGGGTGAGGGGAGGCTAGCAGCATACATGCATCTTCATGAATAAAAATAACATTTATTTATCAATGTATGCATCCTTTGTTGTCCTGTACGTAATAGGGGGATGGCTAGTCCTTTGGGCCCTGCCTGAAGGTCAGGCAGGGTTGGCAGAAGGAATGTAAGTACTGCGTCCTCTCTGACTGGGGTCCATGGTGTTGCTGAAACTGCCTGGGAGGGTAGGGTGAGGGGGTCTGCTGCTGACTGGGGGTGGGGTTGGGTGGTGTGGGTGGGGAGATAGTGGGTAGTCCTACTGAGTGTTGCCATATATTACATGATCCAGTCCAATTTTCAGTCATCTAGACCTATTGGTGCAGTTTCTGTACGCTTTCAAAAATTGCGCTCAGATGAAGCTTGTCGCCTCTCCTCGGGCAAGCCTCAATTGAGGTCTGTCGCCGTTCTCGGGTTAAATTTGAAAGTCCTGTTGTGTATCTTTATATATTGATATTTAAATCTGATGCATTGCCTCACAGAAACACCATTGCTGTAATTACTCAGCGTAAGGAAAGCTTTCTTCCTGCCATGCATTTCACAATAAATGTATCTCTAAGAATCTTCGTTTTCTCAAATATCACAGTTAGGTATTACATAGGTTATAAAAGCAATTGTGTGCAACACTGGTTTTGAGTATATTTCCTCGATGCCTCTCATGTTTGATTGTCATTCTGCTATAGTTGCAGTAGTACCAGTAATGGCAGCAAAAGCAACAGGATGTTTCACTCCTCAATATAAATCCCTCTGTACTCATTCCAGGTGAGAGCAACCATGAGGGCAGGTGATGAGCGGGAGAATCTCAATCCCCAGGTGTTTGCCGAGGCTGGCCAGCGCAAGGCAGGTCTCTCAGACTGGGATGATGCAGTCAGAGACCCATTTGATGCCAGGGAAATCTTTGACCTGATACGAGGCATCCGTGACCCTGAGCATCCCTTGACCCTGGAA
Organism: Eriocheir sinensis; assembly: GCF_024679095.1. NCBI lineage: Eukaryota > Metazoa > Arthropoda > Malacostraca > Decapoda > Varunidae > Eriocheir > Eriocheir sinensis. The sequence goes on from NC_066537.1 coordinate 17,479,650, forward strand.
CAGCTCAATGTGGTGAGTGTATTATATCTCCTAAAAGGAGATTGTATATACTCATGTAAAATTCCTTTTATTTTTTCAGCTATTTTTTAGTCCCTCACATACTATGACTAACAATCATTACTCACCATGTTTAGTGCTCTGGGTTTTATGCCTGATGATGTATGTGAGCTTTTAACCCTTTCCATCCGTGACGCAGACGTCGGCGTCACAGTATGGAAAGGGTCAGAGGAAATGGAAGAGGATTAATCCTCTTCTAAACTTCTCAATCCTCCTCTAAATTCCTCTTAATCTTCTTCCATTTTCTCTTAAGAGGTTTAGAAGAGGATTAAGAGGAAAGGAAATGGAAGAGGATTAAGAGGTTTAGAAGAGAACTAACCCTTTCCATACAGTGACGTTGTCAGACGCTGACATTGGCGTCGCCGAAGTGAAGGGGTTATAAGCAGGTGGCAAGTTCTTGTGCCTCTCTTTAAGTGAATGAGTGATGAAAAATGTGAACTAGTATATTTGTTAGTGTGCGCAATTTGTTAGTGTTAGTGTGACGCACACCTGGAAAAGTTGTCGGTTGCCCAAGCTGCCACCAACGCGGTGGGAAGAAAAGGCCCAGTGTGACACCAGCTTACGGACAACCGACAACTCGCTCCTGGATGGGCATATGGGTGTTGCCATTAGCCACAATGGTTAGAGGAAAACGGCCAGTGTGACACCACCTTAAGGCAGTGAGGCCGCTGATTGAGTAAGTGCCGGTGATGACGTCATCGGACTCCCAGCGAATCACAAGTGTGTTTTCAGAGCTTAGCCAATCGTAAGGCTTCATCTGTGGCTTTAAAACAACCTGTTCTCTCTTCCTGTTTTCTTCCTTTTTCCAAGGTACGTATTTTGAGATAACAAGGGAGTAAAGGAGAAAAGAAAGGGATCTCCGGGGGGGGCAGCATGAGCCAATTATAATGGCGCCACTATAAACAGTTGCCTGCACCATGACGGGCTCGGGGCCGACCATCAGGCCCAGATGGATAGTCTACCGGCGCCATGGGCTGCATGTAAAAAAAAAAATAAATAAAATAAAAAAACTCCACGGGTTGGAACAAATAAGCGCTTTATCAGTGTTTTCAATACCTCAAGTTTAGCGTTATACCTTCAGAACGAAGCGAGCGCGAAACTTGAGAGGGTACTGTACTTGAATTCTTCTGTTTCATCTTACCTCATACACCTGTCATGTCACAATATTTCCATATTTTCATTATTACATCCCTTCCTTGCATTGTGCCCATATTTTTCTGTATTTCATCTTGCATCATCCTTCCTCCATGTCTACCATACTTGAGTAACCCATTTTATTTTCCTTATCCTGATGCAAAGCCTTGTCCTTTTTAAGTAACACTATCCCCTTTCCTTTACCCTGATAGAAAGCTTTGCTCTGTGTGAGGATCCTAGCCTATTTCTTGCTTCCATATCCCAAACAATTTTCTTCACTCATCCCTTTATTTGTTCCCCCTGTGGTGCAGGTGAGTGAGGATCAGTGTGAGGTGAGTGATGCCGAGAACCATGTGCGGGTGTTCTTCACTCCCACCATCCCTCACTGCGGCATGGCCCCCATCATTGGCCTTAGCATTCGCCTCAAGCTGCTCCATACTTTACCCCGCAGGTATGTGCTGCTGATGGTGCTCTTAATAGTTTGGAAGATAGTAGGAGTAAAATTTTGAAAAATAGCAGGTCTGTGCTGCTTTGACTTCAGCCTGTAATGTTTATACTTAAGGAGCTCTTTCTATGCAGCTTTGCATTTATGCACCTTTTACCTTTCAATCCATACCTTAGTTCTTATAGTAGAAACAAAGTAAGTTAGTGACACATAATTCCCCTTTTCTAAATCCAGACTGTCCTTCATTTATCATGTTTTCCTTTTCTAAATGTTCGACCCATTGTTTTTTATTATACACTCGGCCCTCGATTTAACGGATTAACAGGGAGGAAGGGTGGTCCGTTGTTTGAAAATACTTACTTATGATAAATACTGGGCAAGTGGGTGATACCACACACGTCTGGCAGCAAACACTGCATCCGGACAACCCGGACATTTCATTTTGCCACACTGGCCACCTGCTGGGCCCAAACAACTGACGGGCAGCTGATAATGGTGATGGTGATGATGAGTGTTGGCGTCGTGGCCTTTGCATTGGCGCAACCTGATCGATATTTTTATCGGGGCCCGTGTGTGTGTGTGTGTGTGGCTGTGTTTACTATGGGTTTGGGCATCTCAATTTGTCAATTCTTATTTTCCACATGTTGCACGGGACCCCTTTCTTTTATTCCATCTCTTCTTTTATTATTTAAGGGTTTTGACGTTTCTAAAGCCGGTGTGACACCAGAGAAATCTACCCAGCAAATGTCCGTTGCTGGGTATTTGTCCGTTGAGATTTTGTGGTCCGTTAAATCCAAAATGCATTAAATCGAGGGCCGAGTGTACTTTCACAAACTTTGCACGTTACACTTGTCAAAGAAACTGGTCTATAATTTAACAGTTCAGTTTTATCTCCACTTTTATAAATTGGTACAGTGTTTGCTCTTTCCCACTCTAAGGGCACCTTTCCTGTATTCCTAGAGAATGTTATTATGTCATAAAGTGGCTCCGATAATTCATTTCTACACTCTTTTAGCACTTGTCCCGAGATTCCATCCAGTCCCATAGCTTTCCTTCCATCTAAGGTTTTCATCAACTGTATCAATTCTCCTTTATCAACCTTTGTATGATTCAGTTTCCCCTCATTCCAATTTTCGAGACCCCAGTCAAAGTCGGTTTCTTCCGTAAACACTTTATGAAAATTTTTATTTAATATTTCTGCAATTTCTTTGATCTTCTCGTAGATTACATTTTTTTCCTTCAGCCTTTTTTTAGGCAAAATATCTATATCATTCACAAGGACTCAAATATAACTACAGCTAAGACTACACTGTTCACTCACATTTTGGGGTCTTCTGAGTATATTTGAGTATATTTTGGCTAGTGTACTCGCTCCTGAGGCTTGAGGCGAGGACAGCAGTGCGGCACTCTCTCCACCGAAACTCCAGATCTGCTACTCCCTTGCCTCCTACTCACAGCCCTGAGCATCCCATCATACATGTTGATTCATCAGAAGTGCATGTGTGGGGATACCTAAATACTGACGTAACACTTCTATTCTGTAAACATCGTGCAGCCATATCACCCCACAACCAAAGATCTCTGTCGCCATCTTCACTGCTGCCCTACCTAAACTTACACATTCCTTAGTTTTTACCTCTTCACTTATCCGATTGGTTCTGATCGGCGATAACATTCGTATGACCTTCGTCCCACTGGCATCAGATTATTGGAGTTTTACTGTATGTGTATTTCATGATTCCCAGATACCCAGCCCCCGGTACCTGGAAACCCCAAGTACCTGGCAAAAACCTGGCTGGCCAATAATAAATGTTAAAAAAATTCAGAAAATCAATAGAAAGATGATGTTTTGTTTTCCACCACTGCACCAGCATCCCTACCCTACAACATACTCCCCCCCCCCCCCCCCCTCTCTCTCTCTCTCTCCTTTTGTTAGTGAATCAACTGATCAGGGGTGGAGCGGGTTGAGGAAGGGGTGCTGTACCCATGCACGGCCCTTGTTTGTGGATACTTTGGTGACGGTCTTGTTGTTCTGCCGTAGACCCTCATGATCAGTGCTCAGTGGTTTAGTAAGTGCATACATAGTCATCAGATGCATTTCTGTAGTACGTGCATAAACATGTTTGGTTGAAGGGAATTACATGAGGAACTTTCAGAATATACTCCAAGTAGTATCTGGAATATCCGCTTATCTGGCATCTCTGAATCCATGCAGTTGGCGGATAGTCGGGGCTTTACTGTATAGTTTTGACTTGAAGTATCTCTTTTTTGAGCTCATTCCAGGTGTCAATGCATCTATGAGAAAAGCTTTTTTTTTTCTCTCTCTCTCTCTCAGGCACCTTCTCTTTTTCATCTCTTTCTGTGACACATTGTATTTTCAGTATCCCTTAAAACAGGTCATCCCTGTTGATTGTTTCCATTTCCTGCAGTCAGATCTATTTTTCTTTTCTCCTCCAAGGTAGGCAAACCCAATCTTTCCAATCTCTCCTGATATGTCATGTCTCAAACTTGGCCCATTTTTGTTGCTGCTCATTGAATTCTTTTCATTTCCATTTTCCATTTTTCTTTCCATTTAGAAATCACACCACTGCTGCATATTCCGATATTGATTGAATCACCAACACGATCAGAAATAATTAAAGATTTATTTATTTATTTATTTATTTTATTTTTTTTTTTTTTATTTATTTATTTTTTTTACTCAGGTTTAAGGTGGAAGTGATCCTCTCTCCTGGGAGCCATGCCAGTGAGGCAGCCATCAACAAACAGCTAGCAGACAAGGAGCGTGTGGCGGCTACCCTAGAGAACCCAAGTTTGCTGGCAGTAGTAAACAAGTGCATTGCCCCAGACCACCCTGCTGCCAGTGTGGGCTGATGCAAGGTCTGAAGGCCAGCAGTAATGTGAGGGATACATGAACCTGGGTAAGACTGCATTGCAGGGATGTTGAAAATCTGTACAAAATCTTTAGCCCATGCTGTAGTTGTAGTTAGTGGCTGAGAAGAGCCATGTAGAAGGGTGTTGTTGAAAATGAATGCATGTCAAAGGAAGATAGAACTCTATAATGTTTTTTGTTGTCCATTTTGTATTAAAACTTGGTGGTTTTATCACCTCATATTAGTATATTTTTTATAGTCATTATAGATATATTAGAATGTATACATGCTCTTGTGAATTATGCAGCACTCTCTCTCTCTCTCTTGTTAATAGGATTTAAATTTAATCGGTTTCTACTTAGGTATAAGGACAGACCACTAAACCTGGACCATGATGTTTGTGTGGTCTGATTATCTATGTAAATCTCTCTCTCTCAAGTCTCACATTTGGTGACTAATTGTTGAGAGAGTTTCTCGCAAAATATTAAGCTTTATACAAATTCAGTGCCAGAGCCCTTGGTCAACATCTTTTTTTTTTCTATCAGTCATTGCCAAATGATAAGATGAAAGATAGAAATGATTTATTTATTTAATCTTCATGCTTTGCTTAGTGTGATGTGTGGGAGAGGTGAGTGCTTGTAGGTGCTCTCTCTCTGCTGCTGCTGACCCGTCATGGTTCTGGCCTGCCTGTCTCCACTGTGGTCTCTCTCTTCTTCAGAAAGCAGGAGGTCAGAGGCTGTTCATTTTTGTATGCATATCACAAAACATCCTTGTTTATCATTGCAGTCATTGTCAGATGCGTGGGATGAATGGTGATGACCAGTGCGCTGAGGGTTTGCACCCAAAACTAGTGATTTCTTTTAAAGACGTTATTGTTCATCTTCATCTGGTTGGGGTTTTTTCTTTCAGGAATCCCCCTGCCTGGCAGGCAACCTTGTGGTGCAACCCCCACCCACCCAGGTATTTGCCTGGGGAGCCTTGCAGTTTGCAGTTCCAGGGGGGGGCATGACGAGGCATTCTGAAAGTCCACGACTTGTACACTCTACCTTCTTTTTGCTGGAGCTATCCAGCAGGTGCAGCTGCAAGCAAAATAAGCTGGCAAGCAATCTCCTACCTCACTATAGCACTAGATGCATTCCCGGTCCTGCTGTGTTTTTCCTCATTTCTGTGTTGTGGGGATGAAACTTTTATTTCTGGTGAGTTTTTATTTGTTTGCTGTTGGTTTGAGTTATTTGTTTTGCAGAGATCACTTGTTTTAAGGACAAGTTTTTGGCCTGGGTCATCACCATGGATTTTGTGTGTCTGATGGTAACTGATAGTGACAGTGAGGTGGTGGAGGATATTGATTATGTGACCAGCATGGTGAGTGAGTTTGAATATTTGTTGTTCAAGGGATGGGAGGGGAGGTGGTGGTGGATGGGGTAGATCAGCGCGTGGGGGTAGCAGTGGAAGCACTGCTATGTATGGTTGTCAGCACTTGTTCTCCTGTGCACCTTGCTAGATGGGGAATGAAAATTGAATAATCGCCAAATGAGAGAATATGGCTATCAAAGGAAAACTAGAGTAGCAATTGATTGGAGTTGCCAAATGTGAGTTTGCCAAAACCTAATACACCAAATGCAAGACTTTACTGTAATATACAAATCATGTTATGTGATACTAAAATGTGCTTTCCAGAAAGGATGATATCTATTCTGCCTACAAACTCATTATACAGTTGTACCTTAACATCCATGATTTTAAATGTCTGTGGGGTAGCCTGTGGCTATTACAAGTTTAAGAGCTGGGAATCTGTGGATTATCTTGAGCACTTTTGTGGCCAGCCTGCACTCACCACACACTATGCCACCACTCAAGGCACCTGCATTCTCCTCACTGTGGGTAGCGTGGTTACTGTGGGGCCTCAAGCAAGGTCTCCTTACTGGAAATTCCATCCATTCCCAAGTACCCCAAAAATAGCCACTAATCAAATATTTTCTCAACAGTAAACAAATCATTTATAACCAAATAAAATTAAAGAAATCAATTTTATGTCCATTTCATATACCTTGAATTGATGCAGCTGTGTGAGAAAAACCTAGTATAGGAGAAGGCAGGTTGCATTGAGAGAGAGAGAGAGAGAGAGAGAGAGGGGGCAGCCCAGCATGCAGTCACTCGGCAGGTTTGTGAGCACAGGGCCCCCCCCGCTGATGTGTCAGAAAGTCAACATGGTTGTACAGTCCCTGCACCGTTGTGAGCTCAGTGAATGCCCTCACCACCAGGTGTTGATATAGGTTGCACACACACACACAACCATCATGTGGGCAGCCATTATGTGGCATCCAGTGGTCCAGGTCCCAAGAGCAAGATAGGGCGCCCATGCCTCTGTGGCTGCGACTGAGTAAGAGCCCTCCTCTCCTTGAGCCTGATTCAGAGGAACATCATCTCCATGAGCATTGGCTAGTGTTGGCTGACAGGATCTTAGTGGAAACACTACACTGACCTAGTGGTGAGAGCTCATGGAGATGATGTTCCTCTGAACAGTGTGGGAACGGCTCAACATCATGTCACCCCTCTTCACTATCCTCAACACCATACAGCAAACTATTCACAAAATATGAAGAGGACAGACATCTTCAGCACTGCCATCTCATCTATCTCTGAGGCTGAACTCTTCACTCAAACTTCAACTCCACTTGGATGATTTCTTCAGAATCCTCTCTTATAACAGAGGTGTTCCCTCTTAATTAAAATCAACACTATTGGTATATAAATGTGATGCACTGAATCAAATGGCTTCTTGAGATCCCTGTCCAGCAACTGGCTGTAAATCTGCATCAGCAATTGGTGGGCAAGCACCTTGTGTGGCATAATGAGCAGTACAATACCACAGTATTTGTTGCAGCCCTTTCCCTTTCCAGATAGGGACAAGCAACCCCCTCTTACAATCAGGAGAAATGGGAGGTCAAGACTGCATACATATCCATCTTTTCACTGATGTTCCATATACCAGGTGCCTTTCCACCCCTCAACTTTGCCACAGCCTCTTCAATGGGTGGATCAGCATCTGCCACGGCATCAAAAAGGACAGACATGGCAACCCTATGCTGAACTCTGGGCAGCCCAGCTCAGATTTAGTGCTGAGATGAGAGTAGAGATGCATAGGAGTATACTACAGGACTCAGACTTGACGTGTCATGTGTCACTGGGTACATCTTCTAAAACATCATCTACTAATTTATCCCATTGATCTACAGATCCATGCAAAACATCACAAGATGTAATATTTCCTCAAAAAATCCACATTAAATGAATATTCACCATGTCCTCCCACAAGAGCTCAAACAAAAACTTATCTTTCCCACTTATTTGTAGAAATTTCCCTCCAAGTGGAAACACTGGTCCAGCAGTGCAGCCAAGTATGTGGACTTTATATGAGAATTGATCACATAAAGGAGTTTGAGTTAGATATTTTTACAGGTTCCGACTCTCACCCGGCCAAACGTAGGTGACTCCCAGGGTCGGACTGGCCTATTGCCCGTGTGCCAATGGTACATGGGGCCACCAAGGTACATGGGCCCCTGGACTTAACCCATGCTAAATGATATTTTAGCTTATATGGACCAGGGCCCCTTCCAGCTACTAGATGGCATGGCCCCCTTAAGCAACCCAGTCCGACTCTGGTGACTCCGACTCTGACTCCACACCTCTGGTGTATACTAAATCAGTTGTTACATATACTAGGAACAAATTAAACAACTGCAAATGACAGAGAAGACAGAAACCTGACTTGAAGTGTGATAAGAGAAAGGGTAATTTTCCACTTTTACTCAGGTACCATTTGATCATAATATTATATCACTCTGCTTAAAATTAGCAACTGGTGTTTACTGCCTTACCAATACTATACAGTGTGCATAAACAATGATGGGATGACCATGATTTTTTTACAATGCTTCTTGACAACTTACAGGAGGCATGATTTTCTAAATTGAAACAAATACTTCCCTCAAACACTTCTCATTGGTAATTGTGATAACTAAACCCATAGATTCCCAATCTGATGCTCCTGAGCCCCACTGCTCACCAACAGTGTGCACTGGTGCACACTGTTGGTGGTGTTGGAGTGTTTATAGTGTTTGTACTCAGGAGCACCAGCTGGATGTTTACCTTCATTATCTTGAAAAATTTCATGGACAGTTTTTTCCTACAATTTGTTGATCACATCAATACTTTAGTTATTATTATTATTATTATTATTATTATTATTATAAAAAATAACATTTGCACTTTCAGAAATGTTCAATGTTCAGTATAATAAAAAAATGGGAACAAGAGTTTCCTTTATGTTTTTGGACCACTGAGGAAGGCCCCAAGGGCAACTCATTCAGAATTATTTTTTTCTGTGCTCTTAAAAAAAAATCAGACAAGCAGTTTAGAAACCCCTGCTATAAAACCCACTGATGTAAATACAGTGCAGTAACATTTTTTTATAACCTTTCAAAATATATTTGTAAATTGGTTAAAGTTCCCCGGATCTAAGCTAATCAAGCTCATCTTTCAGATGGCTGGCAAAGCACCATCACCATACATATAAACAAAAGAAATGCAGCTATGCAGAAAGACTTAAAAGTAATGTCAGTAGGCCTTCTGGACTGTCTGAATATAAATATATACAGGTTTAGGACAATTAGCTCCCATACTAATTTTAAGGATATTACTGTAAACACAAAAGATAATGACAAACTAATTTCCTGATACAGCTGAGTGACTTGTGACTAAACACTGAAGGGGAGGCTTCTAGCACCAGTTCACTCCCCTGGATGCTCATCTGGATTTGTGTCTGGATTTGTGTTTGTGTGTGCATGTTGATACTGTACACAAGTGCCTTATCATCTTTTAAGTGTCACCATTGCTTGAATGACTTTACATATGGAAATTTACAAGTATGGAGGGTTGATTAGGTAGTCTTGTTGCACTAGATTACTCCTCTTTCAGTTGATGGCTAACTGATGAACACTACATAATCTTGTAAAAGTTGAACTTTTCAAATTATTATTATTATTATTATTATTATTATTTTTTTTTTTTATGTTCAACTTTAGGGAGTTGATTCTTTCATGGATACAGTTTTCCATAAGGGGTTAAATTCATCCCTCCATCAAACATATTATAGCCGAAAGGCAGTCAATTTTGCATGAGTACATATAGTACTTTTAATCTTACATGAACTCACTACCATAACTGAGGGAAGTAACCATGGAACAGCTAGATGCTTGTAGTGCTGACAAAGCTTTACAAAATGATGCATTCTTGAGGGTTTGTCATCATGGTGGTTCCCTCTAGGTCACAACACCAAACCCTCAACACCCAATTCCTACAGCATCTCCAAAACACTAATAAATCACTCACTACTACTGCCATATAAAGTTGGCTGTAGTAAAGAAAAGCTCTGCCACTACACTGAGTTTAAGTATTTTTCACATCTGTGTATTTACTAAAGGGTGGCAAATGTATGCTGTGATTTGATAAAAGTACTACAGCCAGTATTTGAACTGCTCAATGTCTACTGGTACCTCGCTCAGTAAACATAAGAGTAAATAAATGGTTCAAATACTGGCCGAGTTATTTCAACTTGTGTAAGCATGGCCCAAAAGTACTACAGTTTGTTACACACAAGCTTAAAGTTTCTTCATCTTCTGCAGCTTACATGCTAATATGATGTATTAGCCCTGGCCATTCCCTCTTTCAGACACTCATGCTTCATCAGTAGAAGAAAACTTAAATTGTAGAACAAAGCAAAATCTTTCTTTACTACAGCACAAAGAGTAAGTGGCTTCTGAGCACACTGCACACACCTGCCTCAACACTGCCACATCTTTGGTGTTGGGTCTGAGCTGCACTTGAGAATCAAATACAAGACAGTAGGTAGGTAGGTGATGGATGTTGATCCATCACCTACTGGACTTTCGGAATACAGATCTTGGAGTCGTAACATGGGATTTAGGAATATTAAAATATATAAGACATTATATCAACATGGATTTAAGAAGGTGTTATGAAAAGGTTTTGTCTTTTGTTCTGGTAACAGTGCAAGTTATATGTTACTTTGGTATTTTGAATTAAATAAAAAAATAACCATAGAGGATGCTGGGGTTGGAAAAGGTTCAGATGCTCCACCAAACATTTATGAATATGTTGTAAATTCATTAAAAATTTGGTATAGTCACTCCAGATCTGTTCACATAGACAATTCCTTTTATACTGAGAATAATGTGTGCCTAAGTTTTTTTTTATATGTACTCCACAATGATACTTCACAGCCTTCACTATAAACTTGTTTAAATTGTTTACTGACCCTGACAAGTGGATCAATAATATGCTGTTCCACTGCATGTTAAACAAGGCAACTAGAAGGAACACATCTCCCCTCAACCAAAGTAGTATTGTCAAAAGGTCATGTTTTATGACTCCATAATTTGAGACTGTCACCAATGATAATTATGATTTCCCAATTTATTTACATGTAATTAGTGGTTGCAGATTAAGTAACAGTATGATTAAAGGTAATATAATGGATGACTTTCTGCTGCAGGAAGAGTTATGACTGGATACTGTACTGCTGTAGTGATGTGCCATAGATTTTCTTTTTGGCTTCGGGATCATCTTGAGAGCTGAGAGTGACAAAAGAGTTGTTGTGTGGTACAAATAAAAACAAACTGAGCAGACCATGACCCTCTCTTCAAGACCTGTGGTCTAAGCCTACAGCAGTAGCAGCTTACCTGAGGTCTGCAGAAAAAAAAGTGTTGCCTTGCATCTACTTTAACATGATAACATTTCCAGGTAAACCACTTAATGTATCAGATAAATGATTAAATAGAAAAAAATAGAGGGAGGTTTGTAATTTTGCATTAATCCCTGAAGGTTGGGTGATAGGTTTTCCTGGTCTGCCTTTCCTGGGCTTGATTTGAACTTGACACGGGGAATTTATGTGTCAGCGTGCCTCCAGGGGTAATACTTGACTCATCCCCTCAGTCTTTCCTTGATGGCAGATGCAGCTGCACATGCATTTCTAGTTTCTCATGTGTAAGATTCTTTGCAAGAGGATAAGGAAAATGAGTGTGCAGGAGTAGGTGGCAACTCACCCCACCCCACCGCAGTATCTCAAGCAGCACTCTGCCTGCTGTAGGCAGAGTTACTCCACTTCATAACTTCACCACAGCAATACCACTTGGCCTAGAGACTGGCTATGAAGCAGATTGAAAGAGGATGATGAATAATTACTATACTATTAAAATTCAAGCTATAGGTTGAGGCAGAGCTGATAAATTGATAATGAAAGAAGAGCAATTTCTGAGAAAAGACAAAAACATCCCTGTCGTTGAGGGGTTAAACAGTCAGTTGAAAGTCATTATAAGATGCACAAAAACCTACTTGTTTAACCCCTTCAACACGAGGACACATATACTGCGTCCTTGCGTGCCCCGTACCATATCCGAGGACACGCATACTGCGTCCTGGCGCGCTTTAGCCAATATACGAGTTATTTTATCTTTATATTTATGCTTACATCTCAAAATTATCAATTAATTTATGCTTCTTTATGTGCACCATTTAATTCTGCATGTTTTCATATATAATACATGATGATTGTGTTGAGTTTATGGCTGAAAGCTTGTTATATTCAATAGCAATATTTGAAATTTGGCGCGCGCGGCGATCCTGGATACGACGCGGGGCGCTGTTTTCGCCCGGCCGTAGTGAAGGGGTTGATAAGACAGATTGACAACTGCCAGACCTTAGTCCATAATATCTGTTACCAAGAATAAAACATTACATAACATAAGCTCAACTAGATGGATGACTAGCAGTTTTTATATTCAGTGAAACATACAGTATCAGTAAGAGCACACAAGTAAATCAGAGCAGCTCAGACTAATTACTTTGAAGTTACTATAAGGTTTGTGAGTTGGGATTCACAAGTCATCTTCCAGAGGGCAAGAAGCAGCTGTGGCTGGTGCTGTGTTGTCCCTTCATCCGACAGCTGATAGAGTGGCATAGAAACCACTCCAGAAGGGATAAAAATCACACCCAGAAAATCTGCAAGATAATTTATCTGCCATCAAAATAGTCAACTATGCACCTATACTTTCTAATTACTCATGTGTCAATCTGCCAAAACTTTTATGTCATAATCTCCATAACATCAGAGGCAGAACATTCCTTTCCATTTCTTCAGGCTCACAAAGAAAAGAAAACACTCATATGATTGAACAATTGAAGAGCCCCAAGATCAAGGCACATACCTGGCACTGTGTGTGACTGGTCCACCCTTTACTTTACTGGCCACCTCGGCAGCATATTCTCACTGGGTTGGCAAGGTTGGCACACCCATTTGCCATGGTAGGGAAGGGACCATCCATGATGTCATCACAGTACCACAACTGCTGGGGAGGAAGCGATGGGCACACACGAGCTACAGACTCCAGTCCTCGTCCAGTAAGCTGGTAACACCCACTCACATCCAGGAATGTCAAGCCTAGGAGTGCACCAGCATCCCCACAAGCCAGCAGCCCTTTGTCTCTAATGCGCCAACACCCTGACAGATTGAGGGATGCCAGCTGGGGGGTTGGATGCTTGAAAGAGTAGGGTTGATTGGAATTCTTGCAGAAGGCATCCCCCATTATCATCTCCCAGCCTCCAGAACCTCTAGAAGGGCAGTGGATTTCCTCAATGTCCACGTGGGAGGACCGAAGGTTGTATTCCATTATTCCCTGTGCATCCTTTTTCCCCCGGTTTTTTCCTTGACAGGGCATGTTGGGCCATGCAGGACCTGAGTACCCACAGTGGCAGTATCCACCCTCATAGATCCATTCTTCTTCCAGGCAGGGTGGTGCAGGCAAGGGCATGGTGCTGTGGGAGTTGCCTTGGCCCACACACAAAGCCAAGTACTGGAGGGCCAAATCGTCGACCATCTCACATCCCTGCAAGTCTAAGTGACGCAGCTTCTTGAGGGCACCATGAAGCCACAGCCTGTGATTGGAAGCAGGCAGATCACATGAGATTGTACATACATATACCATTATAAAAAAGGAAATCATTTTAGTGGCATCTTGTTTTCCATGTAGTGCATGCTATCAAATGAAACCAATGTTCAATAAAATGTATTGTTTTGATATTAATAAAAGTCCTTGAGTAGCAAAGTTTTGGATAATTTCATCATCACACTTGCACTTGATTAACCCTTTCGCGCACCATGACGCGTGTAAATTTTTTGGGGGGCCAAAGTGCACCATGACGACATTGGCGTCAATTTGAATAAAAATACGTACAGTGAAACCTCACCATTTGCGCACATAGGGGCGGTCTGAAGGTGCGCAAATGGCGAACTTAATAACCTATGGGGAAAAATACATGTGGGCGGTCACGGCTAGCAAACGTCCTTAGAAGATCAACGGACGCCATTTTGCTGCCAGAACAGCTAGTAAACGTCCTCAGAAGATCAACGGACGCCATTTTGCTGCCAGAACAGCTAGTAAACGTCCTCAGAAGATCAACGGACGCCATTTTGCTGCCTGAACAGCTAGTAAACATCCTCAGAAGATCAACGGACGCCATTTTGCTGCCAGAACAGCTAGTAAACATCCTCAGAAGATCAACGGACGCCATTTTGCTGCCTGAACAGCTAGTAAACATCCTCAGAAGATCAACGGACGCCATTTTGCTGCCAGAACAGCTAGTAAACGTCCTCAGAAGATCAACGGACATCATTTTGCTGCCAGAACAGCTAGTAAACATCCTCAGAAGATCAACGGACGCCATTTTGCTGCCTGAACAGCTAGTAAACATCCTCAGAAGATCAACGGACGCCATTTTGCTGCCTGAACAGCTAGTAAACATCCTCAGAAGATCAACGGACATCATTTTGCTGCCTGAACAGCTAGTAAACATCCTCAGAAGATCAACGGACGCCATTTTGCTGCCAGAACAGCTAGTAAACATCCTCAGAAGATCAACGGACGCCATTTTGCTGCCTGAACAGCTAGTAAACATCCTCAGAAGATCAAGGGACGCCATTTTGCTGCCTGAACAGCTAGTAAACATCCTCAGAAGATCAACGGACGCCATTTTGCTGCCTGAACAGCTAGTAAACATCCTCAGAAGATCAACGGACGCCATTTTGCTGCCTGAACAGCTAGTAAACGTCCTCAGAAGATCAACGGACGCCATTTTGCTGCCTGAACAGCTAGTAAACATCCTCAGAAGATCAACGGACGCCATTTTGCTGCCTGAACAGCTAGTAAACATCCTCAGAAGATCAACGGACGCCATTTTGCTGCCTGAACAGCTAGTAAACATCCTTAGAAGATCAACGGACGCCATTTTGCTGCCAGAACAGCTAGTAAACATCCTCAGAAGATCAACGGACATCATTTTGCTGCCTGAACAGCTAGTAAACATCCTTAGAAGATCAACGGACGCCATTTTGCTGCCTGAACAGCTAGTAAACGTCCTCAGAAGATCAACGGACGCCATTTTGCTGCCAGAACAGCTAGTAAACGTCCTCAGAAGATCAACGGACGCCATTTTGCTGCCAGAACAGCTAGTAAACATCCTTAGAAGATCAACGGACGCCATTTTGCTGCCAGAACAGCTAGTAAACGTCCTCAGAAGATCAACGGACGCCATTTTGCTGCCAGAACAGCTAGTAAATGTCCTCAGAAGATCAGTGGACGCCATTTTGCTGCCAGAACAGCTAGTAAATGTCCTCAGAAGATCAGTGGATGCCATTTTGCTGCCAGAACAGCTAGTAAATGTCCTTAGAAGATCAGTGGATGCCATTTTGCTGCCAGAACAGCTAGTAAATGTCCTTAGAAGATCAGTGGACGCCATTTTGCTGCCAGAACAGCTAGTAAATGTCCTCAGAAGATCAGTGGATGCCATTTTGCTGCCAGAACAGCTAGTAAATGTCCTTAGAAGATCAGTGGATGCCATTTTGCTGCCAGAACAGCTAGTAAATGTCCTTAGAAGATCAGTGGACGCCATTTTGCTGCCAGAACAGCTAGTAAATGTCCTCAGAAGATCAGTGGATGCCATTTTGCTGCCAGAACAGCTAGTAAATGTCCTAGAAGATCAGTGGATGCCATTTTGCTGCCAGAACAGCTAGTAAATGTCCTTAGAAGATCAGTGGACGCCATTTTGCTGCCAGAACAGCTAGTAAATGTCCTTAGAAGATCAGTGGATGCCATTTTGCTGCCAGAACAGCTAGTAAATGTCCTTAGAAGATCAGTGGACGCCATTTTGCTGCCAGAACAGCTAGTAAATGTCCTTAGAAGATCAGTGGATGCCATTTTGCTGCCAGAACAGCTAGTAAATGTCCTCAGAAGATCAGTGGACGCCATTTTGCTGCCAGAACAGCTAGTAAATGTCCTCAGAAGATCAACGGACGCCATTTTGCTGCCAGAACAGCTAGTAAACGTCCTCAGAAGATCAGCAGACCCCATTTTCGGACAGGGGGGATAATGGAGGAAAAACTGGGGCAAACTCGTCGTCCTCGTCTTGGTCTTTTCTGTCTGAAGACGGATGTGAGGAGAGGGGGAGGAGAAATGAAAGGAAGGTTGGAGAGAGGGAGGGTTGGAGGGGAAGGAGGAAAGAGACATCATGTGAGAGACTCGTCAATGCGTGTGTCAGGGTGTCAAGGAGTGTCAACCCCGCCCGAAGGTGACGAGGCACTGCTGTGATGTGAGTGACACTTTCTCCCTCTGCCTTCCTCTTCCTCCCTCCAGCATTTGTTTATTTGCTAATGTAAGACTATGCAATGAAACCGATAGTGGATTAGGGGGTGAGAGGGGACGAAGGGAGGGGAGGGGGTAAGGGGGCTTGGAGAGAGGGTTTGGATTGAAGGGGGAGGAGAAGTCTTAATAGAGGAGGGGGTTAGAGAGGGTTAACGAGTGTAGGGAAGGAAGGGTGTCATAGTAGTAGTTAAGGGGTAAGGGAATGAAGGCCGAATATGAAAGGGGTTAAGGGCATGACCCACCGTTGCCAGATTATCGTACTCAGAGCATAGTATTTAGTGGTTTCTGACGCTTAACTATTGCCAAGAAACATCAGGATCTAACTCTTTTAATGATAACTATAAATGAGTTTCGTTATTGGAGACCAGAAGACAGTTCTGGGGTAGGAAGTCGGGAAATATAAGCGGCTGAGTACGACAATCTGGCAACGTTGGTCTGACCACGTGGCTGCCATGCACCCTGGCCCGTCTGCAGCCCTTGCCTTCCCGTCTGTGTGGCTGCCTGCTTGTACGCATAAAAACATTTTTTTTTTTTAAACCTAAAACTGTCTGAATTGACCTCATACAAGTCCGAGAATATACTGAGATTCCAGGGTAGTTCTCCAAACATATTTTCTATGACTGTCCGAATTCAATGCAGGTGTCCGAAATGACCCCAAATCGGGTTAGATTCGGACATCCTTTATTATATTTATGAAAAATTTATATCAAAGATTTTAAATATCACAGTACTATGAGTCGATACCACAGTGGACCAGCCTCACATACAATACTTAACATCACAAGTTGACCTAAAATCTAAATTAGAATTCATCAAAAAAAATAAAAAGAAAGAAAAAGTCGTCCGAATTCACCCCAGTTGACGGAACTGAATATTGAGGAAAAATAATTCTTCAATAAGTTTGTAATGTGTTGGCTTTCAGCTATTAATTTACCATCACTGTCAATTAGGGGTCCAATCCCTCTTCTGACCACCTTTTTGCTGTTTATACAACTGAAAAAGATTACAATACAGCAGTTCAGACTGCACCACCACCTATGGGCAGCTCCATACTGATGTTATAATCACCAACTATCTTCCTATTCCTCAACCTTACCACAGCCTCTCTAACTTCATAATGGTAATGTTTTGTCAATGGGTGGATCAGCATCCACCATCTGTAACCCAGCAGTTAAGAGTTACCCACTCAGAGGGTTCACCATGTATAGCTGCTAAAGGTTTTCTACCCTATGAGTTCTCTACCCATCCACATCTGACATGAGCCAACCATTTACTGTTTGGATAGCACTCAAAGGCAGGCTTGAAGCAGAGGTTCTTCAGGGCTTGATAAGCACGTCAAAGATCATTTGCCTTGATATGACCTTCATGATCCTCAGTAAGACTCCTGACATACTTCTTGCCTCTCCTAGCAAGCTTGGCATCACGAGTTCTCAATGTTTTGTCTTCCTTGAAGCAAAAGCTCTCCTTGAACTTAGGCACTCTCCAATGCATTTCTCAGCAGCTTGGAGTGTCACTTTTTTTTTTGGGGGGGGGGGAGGGGGGGGGGAGGTTGCCTGTAGCACCAGTAGGCGCTGTCTCATACTTCTACCAAGGCCACTGAACTGATATCATACTATCACTCCTTACTCATGATTACATGCCAAGTCTTTCAGTTACACAAGAAGGAACTACTACATCACAGACCCTGCTGATAAGTGATGGAGAATGACTGAGACAGACTGATGGAAATTAACAGACTAATGAGGAATGATGGAAAAAGAGAGGAATGGGGCTCTCTCCTGTTGGGGAGTCAGTTGCCTAGTATTAATATTCATATTTTTTTACTCTGATGCAAGCATCATGACTGATTTAAGTTCTTTATCAATTTTGTACTTGATATGATGGAAAGAATTTAATAGTCACCCATGATCCCCATGATGGACCCTTCTTTTTTACAACAACGGAAGAAGTTCAAGGACAAAAAATATATGAATATATTGGTACTTGCACTCAGCCCCTAAGAAAAAAATAGTGTCCTCTCGATGCATTTTATTTGACAACTACAGAGAACTGGCGGAGAGAATGATGGGGACACTGATAAATGGGAACAGCCAGACACTGAATGAAAATGCTTGTGACTCACCCTTTGAAGGCATAGGAGTCTATGGATGTATGAGCAGCAGAGAAGGAGACAAGGTTTGGGCACAGAAGGAGGGCTTGTTGCAGGAGGCGGGAGGAGATGCCCCGGCCAGCATCCACTACTAGTGTGCTGACGCCTGCTCCAACCCGAGGCAACACAAACCACACCAAGCTGCAAAACAGGGATATATATATATATATATATATATATATATATATATATATATATATATATATATATATATATATATATATATATATATATATATCATGTAGTTAAGTGCTATATGCTTATATATTGCCTTAACTTAGGTTTACTAAAGTGTGACTGACTGTGAAGAAGTGCAGAGGAGGTGACAGTGGAACAGAGTTGCCTTACCCCTCCATAACTCCACACTCCTGCACTGACTCCTGGGACTCCTCTCCTCTCTCAGACTCATCCACATCTGCATCTTCGTCCCATTTCCCAATGCTGCCACCACCCCGCTGATGCTTCTGTGCCTCATCCTCCAGGGCCCCGCAGAGCCCCACGTCACGACTCTCCCAGATGCCTGCCAGGGGAAGGGAGGTGTAGTATCTCAATTATCATTAATTCCAAATGCCATTTAGTTGTTATCATCATCATTTGACTGTTGTTATCATTGTATATACTGTATTCCCATATTTTTCACAGGGGTTAGATTCTTGACATCTCCACGAATGTCCAAAATCCTGAAAACTTATACAGTTTCTAAGCTTATCCAATATCACTATTTTTTCCATCAACATCAATATTCTTTTGCTTTTCAAGAACACTTTGCCATCTTTTCTATTAAAAGTATGCCTTTAATGTAGCTGAACTATGCCTTCTTTTCACCATTTGATATAAAATTTGGAAGGAGACAATCTATCATTAAACCTCTGGGTTCAACTAGGAAAGAGGTCACAAATGTTCTTAAGTTACACATTTCCATATTTTTTATAGTGGTTGATATGTTCTGATAACTCCAAAATTCACTGTTTTATATAGGTTTGCTGTAATATTATAGGCTCACATGTTCATGACTAGTTCATAACTAACCAATTTTTACACCATTTGGCTGTTTTTTTTCTTTTTATGTATGGCCCTATGCACCAGCTGACTATCTTGACTTGAATCCTTAGCCCAATTTTATTTACAATTATTTTCCTACTTAAATAGTACCAAAGTGGAGTATATCTTGATTGGTTTGATTGGGGCAGAAGGAACTTGGTGTCCTCTGATGCCTCAAAAACTCAAATTCTCCACCTGTCTACTTCACACAATCTTCCAAACACCCATCTGCTATTCTTTGATACACGCAGCTGTCACCTACAATAAACATCCTAGGTCTATCCTTTACTCAAATCTTAAATGAAATCTTCAAATCTCCTCTCTTACTAAATCAGCTTCCTCAAGGTTGGACATTCTGTAATGTCTCAACCATTTTTTTTCTCCCTCGCAGATGTTGTCCATATACAGGGGCCTTGTCTGCCCTTGTATGGAGTATGCATCTCATAATTGGGGGGCTCCACACACACTGCCCTTTTGAACAGAGTAGAGTCAAAGGCTCTTCCTCTCATCAACTCCCCTTCTTTTACTGACAGTCTTCTGCCTCTTAAATTTTGCTGCAATGTTGCCTCTCTCTCTATTTTCTATCAATATTTTCATGCTGACTGCTCTTCTGAACTTGCTTATTGCATGCCTCCACCCTTCTTGTAGCCCCACTGAATATGATTTCTACTATTCTACTAGAGCAGGTAGCATGGAAATATTGGTGGAAAATAAAGAGGCAACTTTGCAAGTCAATAAGGGGAAAGAAGAAGAAAACTAATAAGAAAAGTTCAGACTCAACTCAGTCCAGAAAGGCTGTTTGTGTGGAACCCTTCATACACATGAGATGCATACTCCACACAAAGGTGGACAAGGGCCTTATATATAGTAGCACCTGGCAGGAGGAAAGAACCGATGGAGACAATACAGGATGTTTAATTGTAAGGAAGCCAATTTAGCACAAGATGAAATAAAGTCGACATTTATAATGTAGTTTTATTTTTATCTTTTAGAGATTTACCTTTGAGTAACTACCAGAGTCCACACAAGAAATAAGTGACATAAATCACCTGCCCTAAAAACAAACAGAATGAACAAATTAAGGACCTACCTTGAGCCCACTGCACCGGGTAGATGGCAGGCCACAGGGCTGGGGTGAAGACGGCATTGTTCCAGGAGGAGCACACTTGAGCACACCTACACAGGTCAGGGGGAGTTAGATGTTTGAAGATCTCTACCAGGACTTCTGTGGGCAGGATAGGGGTGTGGGAGGAGAGGGGTGATAAGGGTGGTGTGGTGCACTCCGAGAGTGGGGTGTGATCATATCCTTTGTTATCAAATGAGATGCATTGTTGGTTCTGATAATCTTCATGGAGGAAGTGGCTGCTTTGGTAATTAAAGGCATAATGCATGATTGGAATGTCTTTGTCATGTGTGTATTCTGGCTGTACTTGGCAAGAGGCCTGAGTGTGGATGGAGTGATGAGTGAGTTCTGGGTAGTAAGTGATGGCTGAGGAGGACAGCTCTTGGGTGATGTCCAGATGGTCTGGTGGGAAGATGGGTTCTTCAGGAGGCAAGGGGAGAGGAGGGGGGTGGAAGTCAAGTCCACAATCTTGAGACTCATGCTCATTAAGAGGCTCTGTCAAGGTGCAGAGGTCCCAGTCCAGGTCCCTGAGGTCCTTGACAGAGCCATCTGTCTCTGGTTTTTCTGCTTCTGGGTCTTGTGCTTTCTCAACATTTCCTTGCTCCTTTACTAGCTCATGCTCCTTGAGTACTATCTCCTTCAGAACCTTGAGCTCATCATACTCAAAGTACTCCACCAACAGCGGCTGTAGGAAAGATGGGAGAGTTAATGAGAGGGTACTGCTAGCTCCAAATGAAAATAATAATAAAAAATAAATAAATAAAAATAAAAATAATACTTACTCAAAAATTAAAATACTGAAACTCTATGTTTAGTCAATTTCTGATTCCTTCATTACTATTTTTTTTCATTCCACACTGTAGTGTACAAGTAGTGATTAGCATGCCTAGATATGAATCTGAAGGCCCAGGTTCAATTCCAGCCTTGGCTATTCAGTACCCAGCTCACCCAGCTGTTTATTCCCCCTTGCTGGCTGGTAGATAATTAAGTAGCTAGGTTCAGAGGCCAATGAGATGAGCTGAGCACAGGTGAGTCGGCTGCATACGCTCTAGCTGCATGTGGCTGCAATGCTCATCTCAATACCATTGGCCCTTTGAGCCTGTGGTGGGTAAGAACCCAGTTTGAAGTCTGGGATTGCCATAGTTTACCTTCCCCAGGTTTCCCAGGTACCCATTTATCAACTAGCCCAAAAGGGAGGATAAACAGCTGGGTGAGCTGCATGCCACTACCTGGGCTGGGATTTGAATCTGTGCCCACGGAATCATAACCAGGCACTCTAACCACTACTCCACGGAGGCACTGAGGCTACACATATTTTTTTTCTATTTTACATCTATGGAAACAGCACAAGGACATAAAAAGAGAAAACAAAAGGCATCCAAGCACTGCTAGAGCAAAAAGAGTACAGAGTGCATGGTCAAAAGAGAGGTCAATTTCAGTTGGAAGTGTCTTGATACTCTCCTTTTAACCCCTTCACTCCAGCGACGCCAATGTCGGCGTCCGACGGCGTCACCGTTAGTCCTTTTCTAAATCTCTTAATCCTCTTCTATTTCCTCTTAATCCTCTTCTAAACCTCTTAAGAGGAAATGGAAGAGGATTAAGAGGAATTTAGAGGAGGATTGAGAAGTTTAGAAGAGGATTAATCCTCTTCTATTTCCTCTTGACCCTTTCCATACTGTGACGCCGACGTCTGCATCACGGATGGAAAGGGTTAAAAAGTTCAAGTTATAGGCAGGAGGAAATACAGACAGAGAAAGGCTATTCCAGAGTTTATGAGTGGAAGGGATGAAAAATTGAAGATGCTGTTTAACTCTTTACATAAGGATTCTGGAAAGTGTAGGCATGACCATGAGTAGAGTCGAGTGCAGCAGGGCAATAGAAAGGGTGGAGGCATGCAGTTAGCAACTTCAGGTGAGCAGTCAGCATGAAAATATCAGTAAAAGACAGAGAGAGGCAACATTCTGGCAGAGTTTAAGAGGTTGAGGACTATCAGTAAGAGGAGATTTGTTGAGACAAAGAGCCATTGACTTCACTCTCCAAAAGGGCTGTGTGTGTGGAAACCCCACACATGAGATGCATGTTCCATACAAGGGCAGGCAGACAAAGGTCCTTGTTATGGTGGAGATGATACAGGACACCTAACTTTGAGGAAGCAGATTTGGCAAGAGATGAGGTATGATGTTTCCGGTTAAGATTTTGAGTTCAGGATAGACCAAGAATATTTAGTGTAGAAGAAGGGGACAGCTGAGTATTATCGAAGAATTGAGGGTAGGTGTTTGGCAGTTGGTGTCAAGATGACTAGTGGAGAAATTGAGTTTTTGAGGCATTAAAGGACACCAAGTTCCTCCGACCCCAATAAAAAATGATAGCAAGGTCTCAGGTTAAGCATTCAGAAGTGTCCATCCTTGAGCTCTGTAATTCCTTCAGGGAGATGTTGAGTATTACAGAGTTCAGTCATCACCATAGGAGAGGATAGAACAGTTTGTTATGGAAAGACCACTACTGAACAACAGAGTTGGAAGCCTAATCAATTTAAAAGTAGAAGCACTGAAAATAATGGATGAAAAAATCTCAAAATGTTGCAAGGGGGATTTAGGCGGCAAAAAGTATGTGTGGGGTAGAGGGAGATTTAAGGTATAATGATGATGATTCAGCAGTTTTCACTTAATTTGAAGTGAAAAACACATTGGTTTGATCAAAAATTTCTGGCCGGTGTGCATGGTGAGCATCAGACCTGCCTGGCCTGTAGGGCTTAAGTTTCCACGTTAAGCCTTTGTGATGAACTGTCAAATGTTTTTCGTAAATCTCAGTATACAATCAGGTATGCTATAGTATTTGTTAGTTTAAGCATACAGTGAAATACATGTATTTATGGATAATCCAGTCAGTCCAAGCCTACAGCCAAGACCAAAGTTACCACCCAACATGGTAATGACTGGTTTTATCAATGTGTTCATATCTTATTTTCTAACTTACTAATTACTCTTCTGCTGCTAAAATAAGTTTTCTAATACCTTAACACCTCTTGAAAAATGTAAGAAACAGCATTGAGATGAAAACAAGTGTGGAAATATCAACATCATGTGCAAACCAGCACAATCATGGGTGATGTTGTAGCTGACTCACCTGGAACACCTGCTCCTCCTCCTCCATGTGGGGAAGGAAAGTGTTGACAAAATCCCCAAATGCCTGTTGCAGCTGCTGTCCAAAAGTGATGCGCTCACCCACACTGCCCTCCCTCACCTGTGTCCCCTGGCGCACCAGTTGCACCACCTGGCGTGAGGGAGGAGGAATAAATTGCCGAGAAAAAACTTCCTCGGATAAAAACAAGCATTTATCCACCAGAGAAAAAGTCTCATCTGAGTTGTCTCTTTGTGATTATCTAAATAATCATTAGCTTGAATGTTGAGTACACCTTATCTGACAGCAAAGATGTAGCTAAGTGCTACTACATCCACTATTACTGCTGCATCAAAGTTCTCGTTTATGTTGATAATATATTTTACTTTATGTAATTCTAAGGGGGAGATTGCCCTCACATTTGCTTTATCTTTTAGCACCTCTTTCAATTCCTTATTTTGTAGCTTGAACTCATCTATTTCAGACACAGCACTTCCATACAATTGATCAATAAGGGCATCCCCCGGAGAAGCATCGTCACACCCACTCTATGACACCAAACCCAGAGATTCCTCCAGGGGGGGGGCCGGGGGGAGAGAGAGAGAGAGAGAGAGAGAGAGAGAGAGAGAGAGAGAGAGAGAGACGTATACATACTAAAACAGAGGCAGAAGAACAAAGGTAGGGCATGAGCCACCTACATCAGACAGCTGGTTGTCGTTGTGGCATTCACAGACGGCAGTGTTGGATATCTGGCGTTGTTTGAGGCGGTTTTTCAGCTGGTCCATGATGAAAATGTTCTCAATGGATTCATGGGACTTGAACTCACACAGGGTGGTATCCAGGTCCTTTAGGAGGGACACAACCTCACGCCCATCACGAAAGTCAACACACTGCATCTGTCAGAGCATAGAGAGGTCTCTGCATGATGATGTCTTCACAAATATGAAACAAATTAAAATTATCTCAAAATGGCTTAGTTTTTCATTTAAACTTAATCTATTACAATACCCTCTCGAGTTTCGCGGTTAGTCCTAAATTCTTACCATCCCGACTTTCGCGCGTTATCACCCCAAGTTTCGCGCTGCTTTGACACGTACGGGTCACGTCTACTCTTAGAAGGCTAATGGACCTGATGGAGAGCCTCCTATTGTCCTTAAAAATTGTGCTTCCGTGCTGACACCCTGCCTGATTAAACTCTTTCGTCTCTGCCTATCAATATCTACCTTTCCTTCCTGCTGGAAGTATGCCTTTGTACAGCCTGTGCCTAAGAAGGGTGACCGTTCCAATCCCTCAAACTACCGCCCTATAGCTTTACTTTCCTGTCTATCTAAAACTTTTGAATCAATCCTTAACCAGAAGATTCAAAAGCACCTTTCCACTTCTAACCTTCTATCTGATCGCCAGTATGGGTTCCGCAAGGGGCGTTCTGCTGGCGATCTTCTTGCTCTCTTAACTGACTCTTGGTCATCCTCTCTTAGCGGTTTTGGTGAAACTTTCTCTGTTGCACTAGACATATCGAAAGCCTTCGATAGAGTCTGGCACAAGTCTTTGCTTTCTAAACTGCCCTCTTTCGGATTCTATCCCTCTCTCTGTTCCTTTATCTCCAGTTTCCTTTCCGGCCGTTCTATCTCTGCGGTGGTAGACGGACACTCTTCTTCCCCTAAACCTATCAATAGTGGTGTTCCACAGGGCTCTGTCCTATCACCCACTCTCTTCCTGTTATCCATCAATGATCTTCTTTCCATAACAAACTGTCCTGTCCACTCATACGCCGACGACTCCACTCTGCATTATTCAACTTCTTTCAATAGAAGACACTCTCAACAGGAAGAGCACGACTCCAGACTGGAGGCTGCAGAACACTTAACCATAGACCTTGCTATCATTTCCGATTGGGGCAGAAGGAACCTTGTGTCCTTCAATGCCTCAAAAACTCAATTTCTCCACCTATCAACTCAACACAATCTTCCAAACACCTATCCCTTATTCTTCGACAACACTCAGCTATCACCATCTTCAACACTAAACATCCTCGGTCTATCCTTTACTCAAAATCTCAACTGGAAACTTCACATCTCTCTCGCTAAATCAGCTTCCTCGAGGTTGGGCGTTCTGTATCATCTCCACCAGTTCTTCTCCCCCGCGCATTGCTATCCATATACAGGGGCCTTGTCCGCCCTCGTATGGAGTATGCATCTCACGTGTGGGGGGCTCCACTCACACAGCTCTTCTGGACAGTGGATTCTAAGGCTCTTCGTCTCATCAGCTCTCCTCCTCCTACTGACAGTCTCCTACCTCTTAAATTCCATCGTGATGTTGCCTCTCTTTCTATCTTCTATCGATATTTCCACACTGACTGCTCTTCTGAACTTGCTAACTGCATGCTTCCCCCCACTCCCACGGCCCCGCTGCACACAACTTTCTACTCATGCTCATCCCTATACTGTCCACACCCCTTATGCAAGAGTTAACCAGCATCTTCACTCTTTCATCCCTCACGCTGGTAAACTCTGGAACAATCTTCCTTCATCTGTATTTCCTCCTGCCTACGACTTGAACTCTTTCAAGAGAAGGGTATCAGGACACCTCTCCTCCCAAAATTGACCTCTCTTTCGACCACCTCTTCTGATTCTTTTTTAGGAGCAGCGAGTAGCGGGCTTTTTTAATTATCGTTTCCTTTTTTTATGCCTTTGAGCTGCCTCCTTTGTTGTAAAAATAAAAAATAAATAAAAACTTTAATAATACTGGAAAATGGCCACAGCCAGACAAGGGGTCAATCAAATTAATACTTAATATTTTATCATTTTCAGTGGTAAAAATCAAATCCAATATATTGTTAGATCGAAGATAAGTAGCCTGGTTGACACACTGTATAAGACTCAGAGAGCTAAAAAAAAATTAAGAAATTGCTCACCATGTAAAGAACTACCAACAGGAATGTCAGAGGACCAATCAATGGAGGGCAGGTGGAGGACCTTTACAAATACAATGCCTGAGAAGACACCTGTTGGGTACGAGGGTGGCGTCATCTCTTGGTAAATTTGGCTCAATAACTAGTGAATGACGCCTTAGTGAGTGGTGTCCTTCACGCACCAGGCGGCGGGGCCTTGAGGCAGGGCTCGGCGCGGCGGCTGCGTGCAGGAGGTGGCGGCGGTGCCCCTGCCCGCCCCCCGGCCACACATTCCCCTAGCCACCCCGGGCGTGCCTCACCTTCTGCGTGTAGATGTTGACCAGCTCCTTCATGCGGGAGTGTGGCGCCGTGAAGACGTCAATCTCGTCGGGTACCCTCGGCGCCATGTTTGTTTACAACTGACGGGCACGTCCCAAGGCCTAAACTATTTCACTTGCCTTGTCAAAAACTTTTTTCTTCACTTTCAGGGGAATCTATTCACACATTTATTTATCTAGTATTAAAGTGTCAATAATGACAGTAGTATATCTGTGCAAAGTATGATCTGATCTTGAGCCTGACGAAGCACTGCGGTGGGCGAAAGGGTGGGGTGGGGTGGGGGGGGTCCCTTCACCCGCCCTATGAGAAATAAAAGTTGTGTTCCTGCCGTGGTCCCGCGGTAGAGTCTCCGCCTTGCGCTTCGGCGGGGTGCTAAGGCGTGGGTCCCTTCACCCGCCCTATGAGAAATAAAAGTTGTGTTGCTGCCGTGGTCCCGCGGTAGAGTCTCCGCCTTGCGCTTCGGCGGGGTGCTAAGGCGTGGGTTCGAGACCTATCAGTTACCATGGGGGTGGAAAGGTGGGCTCTCTCCGACACCCTCCGCCCCGTTGTTGGGCCTCCTTGAAAGAATTGGGCATCTCTCCACCAGCCGTCTGGGTGGTTGCGCGGCATGCTGCGCCTTCCTCCATTGGGGTATATCCCCAACTAAATACCAAAAAAAATAAATAAATAAATAAATAAAATAAAAGTCGCCTCAGTAAAAAAACTACTATATATTAACTCTCAAATAATTGCAGGTTTTCGGCTTTAAGTCGTCCACCGTGGGCAGTCCAACACCTGTAAGGTACGAAATAAAAATGGCAGTCAGTTATAATCGAACTGGTGAGCTCCAGGGAGAGGATGTCTGCCACCGACTAAGTGCTGGTGAGTAGCTAAGTATATTTTTGGTGAGCAGCTTGAGCATAAATTATGAGATTAATGGCGGCCACTAAGGTGAAAAAGCTACCAAGGCGAAACGTGGACACAACCTAGAGGCATATCTGGATCATAAAGGTGAAGCCAGACAAATCACATTGGTGGAACGTGGACACATCCAGTCTAGATTAATAAAGCTATGAACCATTTAGTATTAAAATATAAGCGTACTGTATAGTCTTACGTTATGGTCTAAATTTATTAAAAGATGACAAATTTAGCCTAAAGGACAAACACTAGCTACATTTACTAGTATTAAAGTTTAAGCTAGGATCCTAAACTTAATCTGTTTTAATTTTCAACAAGAGACAAAGCCCAACATTAAAGACAACGACAGATGACATTTACTAAACATATCACACGGATGTTGGACCTTAACAATCTAGTGACCCTTTCCAACATGAAGGCAAGCCTCCAGCAGGACCTGTTCTGGCTTCAGACGACCCTCCCTCAACCTTCATATACTCTTGGTGTCCACCATCACGCAAGTGTATACCGACTTAATACCTCCATGGTACCGACAGACAAGGTGTGGGGGATATCGGCGACACATCGACTTACCAGGATTTCTACTGGCTCTTTTACGACATACTTAATGAGGTCAAAGGGTTTGCGCTTCCCTCCAAGATGGTCACGGTGGAATCCATCCCGATAGTACAGATGCTCCTCCCCATTGCCCCGCCACAGGTAAGAATATTTTACTGTACTATATCTTTGCTTGCGTGTTACAGCAGTGTATATTATCGGCCTCGTCCACATTTTCATTCTGTATCATTAATAACTTTGAATTGGTAATTGATCATTAGGATTATCCCTTTCCTAACTGTTATTCAGGAGTGAGAGGAACTGACCTGAACATCGCCTTCCTGCCTTGCTGTAACGAAAGCCATTGCTGCTGGCCCTGCTGGAGAGTCTACCTCCCCTTAATTGCTGCTGGCCCTGCTGGAGAAAGTCTACCTCCCCTTTATTGCTGCTGGCCCTGCTGAAGAAAGTCTACCTCCCCTTAATTGCTGCTGGCCCTGCTGGAGAAAGTCTACCTCCCCTTTATTGCTGCTGGCCCTGCTGAAGAAAGTCTACCTCCCCTTAATTGCTGCTGGCCCTGCTGGAGAAAGTCTACCTCCCCTTTATTGCTGCTGGCCCTGCTGAAGAAAGTCTACCTCCCCTTAATTGCTGCTGGCCCTGCTGGAGAAAGTCTACCTTCCCTTAATTGCTGCTGGCCTGGCTGGAGAAAGTCTACCTCCCCTTAATTGCTGCTGGCCCTGCTGGAGAAAGTCTACCTCCCCTTAATTGCTGCTGGCCCTGCTGAAGAAGTCTACCTCCCCTTAATTGCTGCTGGCCCTGCTGGAGAAAGTCTACCTCCCCTTAATTGCTGCTGGCCCTGCTGGAGAAAGTCTACCTCCCCTTAATTGCTGCTGGCCCTGCTGGAGAAAGTCTACCTCCCCTTAATTGCTGCTGGCCCTGCTGGAGAAAGTCTACCTCCCCTTAATTGCTGCTGGCCCTGCTGAAGAAAGTCTACCTCCCCTTAATTGCTGCTGGCCCTGCTGGAGAAAGTCTACCCCCCCTTAATTGCTGCTGGCCCTGCTGGAGAAAGTCTACCTCCCCTTAATTGCTGCTGGCCCTGCTGAAGAAAGTCTACCTCCCCTTAATTGCTGCTGGCCTGGCTGGAGAAAGTCTACCTCCCCTTAATTGCTGCTGGCCCTGCTGGAGAAAGTCTACCTCTATCTCTTTACCTTGGTGGCACGGTACGGCGCCCAGGTAGAGAGCTTGGAGGCATCGCGTGGGCAATTTGAATAACTTTTGGCGGTGCGCGACAATGTTTACAAATTTTTTGGAAAAAAATTTGCATGTTTTAAAACTCCCAGATACGGGCGAGGTCAGATACGGTGCACCCGGATAACTGAGGGTTTACTGTATGAGCAATATCAGAAACGTCTTCCAAATTTGTTTCCGTGCCACTAGAAATGAGTTATGTGTAAACCGTGTGTCGAGGATACTACTGGTTGATGAGAACGAACGAACACTATATAAAGCACGTGAGCCCATATTACTAAATATATGTCTCGGCACCTCAATTCGCCTGTTTGAAAAGCATCTATTGGAAGTTCTCGGTCTTTCCATGGACTGTCTTGTGACCCTAGTGATAGTTTTGCATGACCTCTGCACCCTGAACTGGAAAATCACAGATGTATTTGTATTTACCTTTTAGAAATGTGGATTTGTAGTTACCTTTAGAAATATATATTTGTATTTACCTTCAGAAATGAGAAATGTATATTTGTTTTACCTTTTAGATTTTTTTTTTTTACAGCACAAAGAGCAACTCTAAGGGCAAAAAAATATATTTATAAAAAAAGCCCAGTAACTGTTGTTCTCATATAGTGATTAGTATAGTGGCCAAATGTGTATTTGTTTACTTTTAGATGTATTTCCCTGTCTCCAAACTTGTCATACTTATCCTTCATCTGAAGGGCACTGCTCGCCTCCATGCATATGTTTAATTCATGCTACATAGTAGGTACGTAAATATCTATATAAATAAAGATAAACCAAGTAAAAAAATCTTTATAAAACCTGTACGCTGTGCGCATGTCAATGAATACATCAATTTCCTGACTGACATTGAGCTCTTTCAAATTGCATTAGTGTATCAATAACACTAAACATCCTTCAACCCTTTAAGAACGGGCTAGAGGGCTTCTTGCGAGTGTGCCATGTTAATAAAATATAGAGATGTTCTTCATTAACCCAGTAGCAGCAGGGATCATATTTCTTAATGGTCCCTTTAAGCGAGAAAAATGAGAAAAAAATCATCACTCACACAAACCATTTCATAATATATATCAAAGCATTTTTGATCAGTTTATGTATCATCTATTTTGGGGTGGTTCAATCATGGCACAAATTTGGCTCATCGCTGGTACACGGTAAAGCCACAAATTTGGCCCGTCGCTGCTACCGGGTTAATGCCCCGTATATCAATTTGAAATCAAATCGTCTAGAATCAAGTCCCTCAGTTGCAGCACAGCGGAGATGCATGATGTTGGGAAGTACAATCTTGGCGGGAAATCAGATGACTGGTATTCCTGCACCTGGGCCTCATTCTGCCGTCCTCCACCAGTACACCTCATCTCCCGAAAGTGACTATCTTTTGGCCACTTCTCGTTGACTCTTTTGTAGAAGCAGGGAATAAGCAGGCTTTTTTTTCCATTGTTTCCTTAAACTGTCCTACAAAAAAAAAGTTCCCACCACCCATCCTTAAGGGTTAAATTACTAGACAAATCCACCAATGTTTCCTTATGGTCTGCTACATTGATGACTGGGACTTCAATATATCCACAGAGTTTCTTTGTTCTGCTACATGAACAATGATGAAAGTAATGCTTAATACTGTGACTTATTTTAATGAGTGTACAGTACTTACAAATCCTGTGGAAAGAATGCATCATGCCATCCTGGACACACTACTGCTCTACCTACACTGAGAATCACACCACTTAGAACTTTAGGCCATCACGGCAAGACTTTCTTTGCCTGCACTGCCTGACTTTCAACCTCAAAGCAATGTAAAGCTGCCTCATGTTTCCACGCTGGCCGAGCCGTTGGTGGGTGGTGGCGGCGGCGGGGCAGCGTACGGGCACCCCAGGAACTGGTCGGCAATGCGTCCAGCCTCTCGTAGGCCGCTGAGGAATGCTCCGTGCACTGTGGCGGGGTAGTTCCTGATGGTGTGTTCTCCCCCGAAGAACAATCTGAAGGTGAACCAAAATAAATACTCAGTCGCTGTATTGTATTGATGTCTACCTCGTGTAAAGGTCAACCCCCAAGGATATTTTGTGCTTTATTGCTGATCATAGAAAGAAAAATCAACCCCAGGAACTTTGCTTTGAGAAACTGCAGAAAAAATAGACTTCCACACAAAGTATATTCTCGGTAAATCTTATGACTTTGAGTGAATTAATTACAACCATCATACACTCATACCTTGGGCGTGGTGGTGGGGAGCTGTCTGAGGCCGCCGGAGGGGTCTGGGCACTCTGGCCGGGCTGGAGTGGGGCAATGGGAGCAGCCAGGATGTCGTAATCATTCCCAGACGCTCCTGTTGACACGAAGGAGTAGGATCCTCGCGACCACGGATCAGCCCTCCAGCGTGTCACCACCGTCTCCTTGGGTTGGGGCACGGCGGAGTTCCCGAAGATGCCCTTGAGAACAGCGATGCAGCGGCCCACAATCACATCGTCGCTCACGTTCTCCATGATGGCCGCCGCCTCGCCCGCCACCAGCGCCAGCAACACGGGCGCTCGGTACAGGTTCCAGAAGAGAAAGAGTTCCCCTCGACTCGCTGTGGTGGACCCAACATGGCCGAAGAGGTTGGCGTTGGGGTCCCAGAACACTCGATCGAAGCACAACACCACCTTGTTGAGATTCCCGAAGCCAAGTCGGTTGATGGCGTCCGCCTTCCACTGCGGCAGCGGCGGATTGAAGGTGACGGTGTTGGGGGCATTGGCGTTAGTGCCGCAGGACTGCTTAAGGACTCCGAGGGGCAGCGTGCACAGAACCGCGTCAGCCTTGAGAGTGCCAGGGCTGGAGTGGTTACGGGCATTCGACACGGTGACCTCCGCCCCGTTGTTGGTGTACGTGATCTTGCGGACGGCGGTGTTGAGGCGTATGTCCAGGCCCTCACTAAGACCCACCGGCACGCAGGAGTACCCGTTCCTCACTGTAAGATGACTGCCAGAGAACTCAAAGTCATCGTCCTGGTCCCAATGCTTGAGGGAGAGGTTGCTGAGTGGCGTAGCATTGGCGAACTCCAGGTTAGCGAAATGCCAGTCCAGGATCTGTCTGTCGCGCGAGGAGAGGTACACGTCGCTGGGGGAGGACGCCTCGAGCTCCTGCAACTTGTCCTCGATCTCCCGCTGCTGCTCCACCAGTTGGTCCCACTCCTGAAGGGGCGAGGTGTGAGGAATGTATTTAATCTTTATTTAAAAAAAAAAATAATAATAATAATAATAATAATAATAATAAAAAAAGCCCGCTACTCACTCCCACAAAAGAGTCAAGAAGAGTGGCCGAAAGATAGGTCAATTTCGGGAGGAGAGGCGTCCTGATACCCTTCTCTTGAAGATAAGGGTATGATAGCCTAATACAAGGGAGATTTTAAGATTTAACTAACCCACACACCTACACCCACTAAATATATATAGCTAAAACAATATAGCTTCCCGCAAAGAAACATAGAGGTTTGGAACAGACTAAGTGAGGATGTAGTATCGGTGAAGAGTGTGCACAACTTTAAGGAAAAACTGGACAAGTACAGAAATGGAGACAGGACCACACGAGCATAAGCCCAGGCCCTGTAAAATTACAACTAGGTTAATACACCCACACACCTTGCACGCGTTCTGTAGTTCCCGCAGCTTGACGCGGTACACAAACTCGTTGGTGATGTTCCGTGAGTTGCGTTTCTCCGTAAGTTGGCCGTGTTCCTTGTGCAGCACGGCAATCTTTTCATGCAGACTCAGCAGCTGGGAAGCAGTAAGGAAGCATATATGAATTAGTCTTGACTCAGAAAATTCATATATGCTTACTTACTAATGAGACTTTCTATACAAAAAAGTGAGGTCACTTTGTTGATTTATACCATAAGGTGCTGACAATCATGTGTTTGAAGATCCCCTAAACTTAACCTAACATAACCTAACAAAAGAGTTACTATAGGTCTTGACTCAGAAAATTCATATATGCTTCCTTACTAATGAGACTTTCTATACAACAAAGTGTGGTCATTCTTTGTTGATGTATACCATAAGGTGCTGGCTATCATGTGTTTGAAGATACCCTAAACTTAACCTAACAAAACCCCAAACAGTTACTATAGGTCTTGACTCAGAAAATTCATATATGCTTCCTTAGTAATGAGACTTTCTATACAACAAAGTAAGGTCATTCTTTGTTGATTTATACCATAAGGTGCTGGCTATCATGTGTTTGAAGATACCCTAAACTTAACCTAACATAACCTAACAAAACCCCAAACAGTTACTATAGGTCTTGACTCAGAAAATTCATATATGCTTCCTTACTAATGAGACTTTCTATACAACAAAGTGAGGTCATTCTTTGTTGATTTATACCATAAAGTGCTGGCTATCATGTGTTTGAAGATACCCTAAACTTAACCTAACATAACCTAACAAAACCCCAAACAGTAACAATAGGTCTTGACTCAGAAAATTCATATAGCTTCCTTACTAATGAGACTTTCTATACAACAAAGGTAAGTCATTCTTTGTTGATTTATACCATAAGGTGCTGGCTATCATGTGCTTGAAGATACCCTAAACTTAACCTAACATAACCTAACAAAACCCCAAACAGTTACTATAGGTCTTGACTCAGAAAATTCATATAGCTTCCTTACTAATGAGACTTTCTATACAACAAAGTGAAGTCATTCTTTGTTGATTTATACCATAAGGTGCTGGCTATCATGTGTCTGAAGATACCCTAAACTTAACCTAACATAACCTAACAAAACCCCAAACAGTTACTATAGGTCTTGACTCAGAAAATTCATATATGCTTCCTTACTAATGAGACTTTCTATACAACAAAGCAAGGTCATTCTTTGTTGATTTATACCATAAGGTGCTGGCAACCATGTGTTTGAAGATACCCTAAACTTAACCTAACATAACCTAACAAAACTCCAATTCAGTTCATATAGCTTCCTTACTAATGAGACTTTCTATACAACAAAGAATGACCTCACTTTGTTATATAGAAAGAGAATAAAAAGTCAAACTTCCCAGAGACACATCAGGTCCTCAGTGAAGGGAAGGGGAGACTCACCTTATTGAGAACAGTCTTGAGTTTTTCCTGCAGATTCACGACAGTCTTCCAGTGGGTGACCTGCTTCTCCTTCACATTCTTCTCTTGCAGACTGGAGACAGGGAGAGGCTGACATTAGTATGCATGTATATACTAAGCAAGAAAGTGTACAAGTAAGTGTATTTAGTATGTATGTCCACGGAGCTGCTTAACCCCTTGGCTGTGGATTTCCTACCAGAAGACATCACCATGCTACAGGAATGGAACAAAAAGTGGCTGCTATAATTCAATCAAGAAAAATGTAAAGTCCTACACCTTGGGAGGGGAAATCCAGCACACCAATGTCACATGGGAAACACTCCACTATCCACCACAGAGGCAGAGAAAGACCTGGGAGTGTATGTTACCAGGCTACCAGTGAAGGGATATCCAGCACACCAATACCACATGGTAAACATTCCACTATCCACCACAGAGGCAGAGAAAGACCTGGGAGTGTATGTTACCAGGCTACCAGTGAAGGCCAAATCTGTGCCAATTGCAGCGGACAGATTAAGACGAGACGGGCTAGACATTACATAGGGACAGACTCACTTAATCACCCACTCCAGCCCCTCGCCAAGGCTGATAGGGCGGTTGTCAATATAGTTGAAATCCAGCTGGTGAGAGAGGAAGCTTGTGGCCTCGAGGAGACGGTTAAACTCACGCTCAACCATCTCATCCTTGTCCTTTAGAACCTGCGAGGAAGATTATTTACATTACGAATATATAAGGGCACGCTGATCTGGGGGTTGTGAGTGACTGTATGGCAGCTTGAATCTCCGTAAAGATGTACATATGCATTGAGAATTAGGGGGCTGTGATTTCCCGCCTTCAAGAATTAGGAGTGTTGTAATTACTAGAGGGAGTAACGGACTTTCATTCTGATTTTTGTACCTCACTGCAATCATCGTAAAGAATGTACAGAGTGAGAAATATTATAGATACTTCACTGATATGACAAATACATGAAATAGTTGGGAAATAGAACAGAAATGTGAATAGAAACATGAATAGAATAAATAAACCAACAACCTAATACTATAATCAATGAATGTATATTTACATAGAAAATCAGACTACACAGACCCCATGGTCCAGACCAGCCAGGAATAAAAACAAACAACATCGCGCTCACCGTGTTGCCGTTGGACTCATACAGCGGACACTTCTGCTTGATCCGCACCAGCTCCATATTGATCTGCTTGGACAGGACGTTGACAGGGTTGCCTCCGAGCCCCGTCACAACCATGGCCCCCAGGTCGGCAATATACGGCCCCTTGCGGAAGGTGGCGATTCTCCCTCCAACACGATCCCTGGCCTCCAAGACGACCACCTCAAAGCCGAAGGAGTTGAGCTGCTGTGCCGCCGCCAGACCAGCGATGCCGGCGCCAATGACGATCACGTTGCCGTACTTCTTCTGCGGCAACGGCTGAAGAAAGACGAAGGGAAGGTTTTAGAGGGTGACCCAAGATTGTTATTGTTTTTATTACTGATGTTATTGCGATGTCTTCCTTTTTATTATTACAGCTTTTACTGAAAATTAAGAAGTAGAAGTGGATGTAATGTTTGTTTCAGTAGTATTGGTATTAGTAATAGTCATAGTAGTAGAGGTGTTAGTAGTAAATAAAAAAATAAAAAAATTGAATGAGATAATTTGTTAAACCCCAAACTAGATATATGGAAAAAGTGAAAATAAATACTAAGAAATTCATGAGACAAGTTCATAGGTAATAATATAATAAGACAGATGAAATAAAGGAGAAACAAAACAAAACATACATTTTCAAGCATCAACTCAACCAAACTAACAAAAACAACCATCACAACTCCAATCCCTTAACCCGGAGCAGCGACGGGCCAAATTTGTGCCATGATATAACCCCCCCAAAACAGATGATATATAAACTGATCACAAATGCTTTGATATATATTATGAAATGGTTTGCGTGAGTGATGATTTTTTTCTCATTTTTCTCGCTTAGAGGGACCATTAAGAAACATGATCCCCGCAGCTACCGGGTTAAAACCATTCCACCCACAACCAACCCTCCCCCGCCAACTTAGAATCGCTGTACACCCACCAGGAGTCCTCACCCACCTTCACCCGTTTAAAGATCCCAAAGTTGATATAGCCGTGGCGTTCCAGGTAAGCGTGGATGCGAGCACAAAGGACGCCCTCGGAGTTGAACGGCGCCTCCAGGCCTGCCATCACCCCCTCGTAGGTCAGCTCCTGCAGCGGGGACTCCAGCCACAACTGCAGCTGTTTGGGGGAAGAGGAAAAGACAAGGTAAGGGAGTGTGTGGTAGAAGGGGATTTGGGGAAGAGTAGAATGTGAGGCGGAATAGAGGAAGTAAATGAGAGTATAAGTAAATGAAAAAATGAATAGGGAAGTGTAATGATGTAATATAAAACTAAAGATATATAAATGGAGAAACAGTGAATAAATGAATAAATAGATGGTATATGAAGTGAAGAGAGGGAGAATGAGTAAATAAAAGTACAGTCATCCCTCAAATAGTACAGTTTCCAATAGTTCGGTTTCGGTTTTACACGGATTGTCATGAAAGATCTTTTAGGATTTTTTAATTTCCTGCTTGTCGAGAAATTAAAAAATCCTAAAAAATCTTCTTATAAAATCTACATAAAACCAAAACCGAACAATTGGAAACCGTACTGTTTGAGGGACGGCTGTATAGATGAAATAACAATAAATAAATGAAGACCTAAATACCTCGCCAGGACACTCACAATGCGGTTTCTGATGTGGAGGAAGAGGCGGTGTGTGTGTGGGGGGCTCTTGACAATGTCCGAGAAGAGGGAGCCTTCCAGTGTGGTCAGCTTGTCGGCCGGCATGCGACTCTGGAACGCCGAACCATCCAGGCCGACTAAGGAGGGAAGAGGAGATGGAATTAGTGATCTTGGTGCTGCTGATTTCTCCTGTGACATCCTTTTTTTCATTGCCGTGAAGAAGATAACTCAAGCACACATACACACAAAAAAAACGTAAACATTAACCTGGTAGCCGTGGGGATCACGTTTCTTAAAGTCCCCTCTAAGCGAGAGAAATGAGAAAATCATCACTCACGCAAACTATTTCATAATATATATCAATGCATTTGTGATTAGTTTATGTATCATCTATTTTTGGGGGTTTATATCATGGTAAAAATTTGGCCCATCGCTGGTACACGGTAAAGCCACAAATTTGGCCCGTCGCTGCTACCAGGTCACTAAATATGAAAAACTAATAAAAACAAAAACTCTACATAGGAAATAAGTAAAGATAACAGCAAGAGAAAGGCAAATAAAGCGATGAAAATATAACTATACATAATAACAAAAACTGCAGATAAGGAATAAGCAACGAAATATCTCTATCCTGTACTTTATGAAGAAGAAGAAGAAGAGAAAGAGATGTATGTATATTTTTCTTGGTGTGTATTGATAGGAGGAACTGATAGGATTAATACTACGGTCTCCCCCTTTCTTATGAGGAGTGTGTGAGAGAAGAAGTCAATTGCTTCTTTAACTATTACCTGTGGGGTCGTCCTGCTCCGCCTCTGCTGTCTCCTCCTCTTTCTCATTCTTCTCCGCCTTCACCTCCTCCTTGGTCTCGTTCCCTGCTGCCTCCTCCTCCTCATTCTCCGTCTAGAAGGAAATAGCGAGAGAGAAAGGTAAATAAAGTAATAAAAATATAACTGAGTATAAAAAAAAGAAGCTATAAACAAGGAATAGGCAAAATTATGTCCTCAATGTACTTTAATACAAGTTCAGCACCACATACTTAATAATACAGAATACTTAGTGAATGGCCAAGAAACTGTGTGTTGTCTTGGGTATTTGTATGGAAGTACCTTGGCCCAGTTCTGAAAGGGAGAGACAAAGGAAAGTGTTAATAGGAATAAAACCTCAAATAATAGTCTCACTTTTATTAGTTTTATACATGAATGAGAGGAGGTATTATGACGCTGAATTCAGAGTTTTGTTGTACCTATGCTCCTAATCTGTATTTCCTCCTGCCTATGACTTGAACTCTTTCAGGAGGAGGGTATCAGGACACCTCTCCTCCCGAAATTGACCTCTCTTTTGGCCACTCCTCTTTACTCAGTGAGTAGCGGGCTTTTTTTTTTTTTTTTTTTTTTCATTATATATTGTTTACTTTTTTTTTATCCCCTTGAACTGTCTCCTTTGCTGTAAAAAAAAAAAAAAAAAATACTAATAAAGAATGAATAAATAAAATACATAAAATACAAAGACAAATACGTAACAATTTTTTTTACTGACCTTACCATTGATTTAAAGAATGAAGAAAAGTATATAGATTAAATGACATTATCAAATTTATATATACATTTAATTTTTATCTAGTTCTGATGTAACAAAAGATAATTTATTTTATATTTCATTTAGTTAGTTTATTTTATCATTTATTCATCTTAATTTATTTATTAATTTATCTAATATTTTTGTATCAATTTTGTTTGTCAATTTACTCTTTATTCACTTGGTAACTCAGTCTGTTTATCTTTTTTCATTTATTTAATTGGTTATTATTTATTTATTGACAGACATTTCTTGATTTAGTTAGCTAGTTTAGTTCACCATATATCATCATCTTTAATCCCTTTTCACATTCTACAGGTTAAAATCAAAGCCATTTTTCATATGTTGTTTTCTTCAGTAGTATCAAACAAGCATATAGGAACATAGCATAAAGGTAGAGACAGGTGCATCATTAAGGTAGAGTATGTAAACAATTAACCTAACCTAGCTATTAATTCTATTCCAATTTCATCCTCCTACCGCGCCCACCCCCTCCCTCCCCTTGAGCCAGGAACCAGGAGGTGGGAGGAAGGTCAAATTCCCTCGTTTCACCTATAATTACCCTTATTAACAACAAACAAATGACCCTTCAATGACCTGAGTGATTATTCTTGATAGCCATACCTCTCCTTCCTCCCTAAATGACCTACACACTACGTAAATTAGAGAAATGTGAAGAGAGGTCGAGTCTGAGGGCGGGATAGCTGAGTGATAGTTGGGTGATCTGTTTTGCTCATTGCTCAGACAAATGGACTCGTTAACTATAAATAAATGACCCAGGCTATGCACGAGGGACTTATCTTAATGTCCATACCTCTCCCTCCTCTATAGGTGACGCATAAAAGACGGAAAATAAGGAAAATATGAAGGTTGAGGATGGCGATGAGATGGTTGGGTAGACATTTTTTTTACTATTAAACAGCTAAATGAACTCAATATCACCAAAACAAATGACTGAAACTAAGCACGAAGACTTTGACTAAATTTTTATATCTCCCAAACCTTCTAAAACGAATTAAAAAACACGAAAAACGAAAAAATACGAATGCGGATGCTGGAGGAGAGATGCTTCGGTAGACATTTTTGCTATTTACACCACGAAATTAACAAATAAACTAGAAAACCAATGACTCAAACTAAGCACAAAGACCTTAACTAAATTTCCATATCCTCAAAACCTCCCAAAACGCCCTAGAAAACACGAAAAAACGAAAAAAATATGATGGCGGATGCTGGAGACGAGATGCTTGGGTAGACATTTTTGCTAATTAAACCACGAAATTAGCTAATAAACTAGAAAACCAATGACTCAAACTAAGCACAAAGACCTTAACTAAATATCCGTACCTCCCAAACTTTATTAATTGACCTAAAACAACGAGAAAAATCTGAAGGCGGATGCTGGAGACGAGATGCTTGGGTAGACATTTTTCCTGATTAAACAAAAACTAAACCAATTACCAACAAAACATATAACCCAAACTAAGCACAAAGACCTGAACTAAATATCCGTATCTCCCAAACATAATTAGTCGAATTAAAAACGAAAAAAAATGAAGAAAATGCGAAGTCGGATGCTGGAGGGGATACGGTAGGCCTTATAGTTTTGACAATTAAACCAAGA
Organism: Eriocheir sinensis; assembly: GCF_024679095.1. Taxonomy (NCBI): domain Eukaryota; kingdom Metazoa; phylum Arthropoda; class Malacostraca; order Decapoda; family Varunidae; genus Eriocheir; species Eriocheir sinensis. Next base: position 17,520,321 of record NC_066537.1, read on the forward strand.
AATAAACCAATTACCAACAAAACATATACCCCAAACTAAGCACAAAGACCTTAACTAAATTTCCGTACCTCCCAATCTTTATTAAACGACCTAGAAATAAAGAAAATTCCCCAAAACAAAACATAAACATTGGTCAAACGCGAACCTTCGAATCGGAGTTCCATACTTTGCCCCTCTTTTTCTTGCCCTTCCGGACGTCCTCTTCCTCTGTAGTGTCGGCCGGCCGCTTGATGCTCGTCGTCTCTTTATTTTCCATGGCGGAGCGACGGTGTGGCGGCCCTATAATGCTCACTTTCTTGGCCCGACCCTCCGAGGAAGAAGATAAGCGCTCCATCTCGGCTTCTTCCTCCCTGACGTAATGATGTTTGATGTACGATAAAAGGTAATAATACGATACACTTGTCAGCTATAGGAATGTCTTATTTTACCTTTCTACCTACTATGATATATCAATAATTAACGTTTTTTGTGTAAGGTATGATTATGTATTGTTATTTGTTTGGGGGATACATATTTGAGCCTGAAACTGGTATATACAATGGTCTAAATACGACAATCTAGTGCTTGCATAATTCTCCATCATTGACACTGTCATCTCCTATTTCTCCGAGTTTATTTGATCCTCCCTTACATTTCATACATAATTAATCACTGTCTTATATTCTCTCCATACTTAATTCTCTATATGACCTCAGTTAGGCTATTTCACCTTTTACATGAGACAACCATATTTCAACCTGATTTGACCTTATTCTCCATGTTTAGACAGTCCCCCTTACACTGTTATTTATGTTTCTGTTTATCTGTAAGTTCTAAAGTGGAAGATTGAGTTAAATAAGCGTATAAATGACCCAAGCGAGGTACAGATATAGTTTTACCTCATTTTACCTATTTCCCTTATCTAGACAGTCAACCATACACTATTATTTATTTTTCCCTTCATATATAACTCCTATAGTGGAAGATTGAGTTAAATAAGCGTGTAAATGACCCAAAAAGGAAAGAACCAACGCCCCAGTGAATAAAAAAACAAGCGCGCATCGAGGTTTGGCGGTAAACGGGAAAAGTGATGTTGGTCTACCGTGCAAGTTTTTATCCTCTAGTGTCGTTATTTAAGGCCGTATGATGTGGAAACTCGGTCAAAAGAAGGAAGAAATACTGGAGAAGAAGATGATAATGGCTGACAGGGAGGAGGAGGTGAGATAAAGACGTTATTTGTGTTTATTTAAAGATTTTGTTGTTTTGGTTTGCTTAAGTTGTTGTCGCCTGCTGCTACTTCGTTCTTCCTCCTCCTCTTCCTCTTCCTTCTCCTCCTCTTCTTCTTCTTCTTTCTTTTTGTTGTTCTCTTCGTTTCTGTTCTTGTCTAATTTCTTCCTCTTTTTTATTTTTCTTCCTTGTCCTTTTTCTCCTATTAATTCTTTTTCTCTTCTTCCTCCTCTTCGTTCTTCTTTCTTTTGTTGTTTTCTTCCTTTTTGTTCCTCTTTTTCCTCCTCTTTTTCGCGTCTCCTTCCTCCTATCCTCCTCTTCTTCCTCCTCCTCCTCCTCCGTTTGTTGTTCTCTTCGTTTTTGTTCTTGTTCTTCTTGTTCTTCTTCCTCGCTCTCTTCCTCCTATTCTCCTTCTCAGTATTTTCTTTATCTCTTTATTTTTGTTATTATTATTCTCTAACTAGCCAGGGCATTAGTTACCCATCGAAAAGCCTTGAGTGTGACGTTTTCTCTCTCTCTCTCTCTCTCTCTCTCTCTCTCTCTCTCTCTCTCTCTCTCTAATACAAATAGGCTACTGTCTCAGATATCAACATTTTTACTAGTTATATTTATTTTCTTGTATCTATCTTTACTTGCTTTATTTTTCTTATCCTCTTCTATTTATCTATTTATTCTTTATTCTTAGTCTCAGCTATTTTATTTCTATTTTGTACTCTTTTAGCTCTCCATTATTATTATTATTATTATTATTATTATTATTATTATTATTATTATTATTTTAACTCTTCCTACTTCCTTCCTCTCCACCTGTAATCACCATACATTCCCTCCTCCCTCCCTTCTCCCTCTTCTTTTCCTCATTCCTCAGGTAAACGTCATCAGCATATTAGCAAACAGGAAAAGAAGCTGATCTCGGGCCGAAATTAATGTTAAAGGTAAATCACTTCGCGGCCTTATCTTACCTGAGCTGAGGAAGGGAAGGTGAGGGAGGGAGGGGGATGGGATGAAGGGGTTAAGGAAAGGAAGGATGGGGAGGAGAGGGGGACAGGTGTAGGGGGGGGGGACGAGGGGGGGGAGGGGCAGGTGTGCAGGTAATCTGGTTCTTCGGTTTTCCTTTTTCTTTTTTTTTGTTTTTCTTTTTTTTAATTTGTTGTTATTGTTCTTGTTGTTTGTGTTGTTGGATGTTAGTTTGTTGTTTTTGTATGTGTTGTAGAAAATCGTGTTTTTTTATGTTATTATTATTATTATTATTATTATTATTATTATTATTATTATTATTATTATTATTATTATTATTATTATTGTTATTATTATTACTATTATTATTATTGTTTCTCTTATAATCCTTCTTGTTCTTCTTGTTCTTATTCTTGTCCTTCTTCCTCTTGTTCTTGTTCTTCTTGTTCTTCTTCTTCTTGTTCTTCTTCTTCTTCTTCTTCTTATTATTATTATTATTATTATTATTATCATCATCATCATCATCATCATCACCACCACCATCATTACCCTTACTGAAAGCTTTCCCATAAACACACAAGAAACAACAACAGCAACAACATTCACCAAAACAAAAACAAAGCAGCAACAAAAAACAAAGGAAAGGCTTCATGCGTAGTAGGTCCGCCAATAAGGATATCAGTATAGCAAACACGCCCTTACAAGCGCACGGGGATATTTAGCGGCGAAATAAATCAGAGAGGAAAAAAAATAATAAGATACACAACATCAGATTAAAATAGAAAACACACACACACACACACACACACACACACACACACGTGGGCTAACCAGCTACAAAAATAGAAGTGACTTGGGATTGAAAGGTTAAAAAAATAAATTAGATTAGGGAGATAAATTGGAAAATGCGTTGGTAGGTATATATATTTTTTGTGTTGATTATTTTGTGTGTTGCATGGACGGGTTAGAACACATGTATATATAGGCTTGTGTTGATGGTATTGTGTTGCGAAGACAGATTAGAAGAAGCAGATAGACTTGTGTTGTGTTGGCGAGAGTTTGTATTGCTAATAATTGTGTTGCATGGAGAGATTAGAACACATGTATATATAGGCTTGTGTTGATGGTATTGTGTTGCGAAGACAGATTAGAAGAAGCAGATAGACTTGTGCTGTGTTGCCAAGAGTTTGTATTGCTAATAATTGTGTTGCATGGAGAGATTAGAACACGTATATATAGGCTTGTGTTGATTGTATTCCTTATCCACTCTTCTTCTTCTCTCTCCCTCTCCTCTTCCTCTATTTCCACTCTTTTTCCAGTCCTTTTTCTCTTTTCTCTTTTCTTTTATTTCTTCTATTTCCTTCTATTATCGTTTTCCTTCTCTTCTTCTCGTCTTTCCAGTCCACCCATTCCTTTCTTTCATCATTTTCTTTCTCTTCTTCCTCCTCTTCTTTCCATTCTTCTTTCATTCCTTTCTTCTATTCTTTTCCTTCACTGCTTTCTCCTCTTCTTTCCATTCCTTCTATTCCTTTTTTCTATCCTTTTCCTTCTCTGCTTTCTATTCTTCTTTCCAGTCCATCAATTCCTTCTATTCCTTTCTTCTATCCTCTTCCTTCTCTTCTTCTTTCCAGTCTATGCATTCCTCCTCCTCCTCCTCCCCCAACCTACCCCCCCCCAAAAAAAAATATCATCATCACCATCATCATAATACTAACACCACTATTAACTAAACGAGATCAAAACAGCTCTATCATCATTTTTAATCTTATTTCCTTGCAAGGCTCATTATGGCGGATATCTATATGGCGTTTGGGGGGCGAGTCTCTATATTGGAAAATGCTCAGGTGTGGATCAGGTAATGTTAATAAAGTTACCTGGCGTGAGATTGATAGAGAGAAGGTGGGAGGAAAAATAGATTAGGTGGGCCAAAACACACCTTCATTTTTAAGTGGTGGTGGTGGTAGTAGTAGTAGTAGTAGTAGTGGTAGTAGTAGTAGTAGTAGTGGTAGTAGTAGTAGTAGTAGTAGTAGTAGAGTGGTATTATCTCTCCCCCAACCCCCTTTCTCTCTCTCTCTCTCTCTCTCTCTCTCTCTCTCTGTCTCGGTGAATAGTGATCCCGTTGCAAAGGATGGTGATTAGGCGTCGTTGAGATGGCTTTACGAGGCACCAGGTGTGATCCGACAGGTGAAAGCAAATCAATTAAGACTCCTCCTCCACCGCCTACACCACCACCACCACCACCTACTACCACTATTATATCTACTCCCACTACTACTATTACTACTACTACTACTACTACTACTACTACTACTGCTACTACAATACTATTTCTTCTACTACCTACTACTACTACTATTACTTCTATTACTATTTCTTCTCTTTTCTTTCTTTTTTTTTTCTTCTTATTCTTCTTGTTCTTGTTCTTTTTACTGTGTGTGTGTGTGTGTGTGTGTGTGTGTGTGTGTTGTCATATCCCAAAATAGTTTCAAGAGCAGACGAGTAAAGTTTCTTGTACGCGCCGATATAACTGGTTCAAGTAATAATAATAATAATAATAATAATAATAATAATAATAATAATAATAATAACAGATAATGATAAAAATGATGATGATGTAGATGCTCTCTCTCTCTCTCTCTCTCTCTCTCTCTCTCTCTCTCTCTCTCTCTCTCTCTCTCTCTCTCTCTTTCCTTCTTAAATTAATGATGCATGATTGTTTATACAGTGCGTGTGTGTGTGTGTGTGTGTGTGTGAGGGAAAGAGGGGGAGGGGAGAAAGAGAAGCGTAGTAAAGGAGGGGAAAGGAAGCAGAGGAGGAGGAGGAGAAGGAGGAGGAGGAGGAGGAGGAGGAGGAGGAGGAGGAGGGGGAGAAAAGAGGGAAGCAGCAGGTGTGGAATTTGGAGAAGAGGAGGAGGAGGAGGAGGAAGGGAGGAAAGGAGGGAGGGAGAGAATACCTTTTCGG
>NC_066537.1:17550444-17557944 GCF_024679095.1 Eriocheir sinensis
TGTGTGAATGTGTATCTATCTATCTGTCTATCTGTATGTCTTTCTGTATGCCTGAGAGAGAGAGAGAGAGAGAGAGAGATGCGTGGGCCACTAGGTAAAGGTGCCATGCTTTAGAGAGAGAGAGAGAGAGAGAGAGAGAGAGAGAGAGAGAGAGAGAGAGAGAGAGAGAGAGAGAGAATAAAAAATGAAAGAATTAAATTATGACGAAGAAAAGCAAGAAATAAAAAGAGAAAACGAAAATAAATAGACAAAAATAGAGAGAGAGAGAGAGAGAGAGAGAGAGAGAGAGAGAGAGAGAGAGAGAGAGAGAGGAAACTTGGCTAGTATCGGGTGACAGTTCTTAGAAGTTGTGAAATCTCGCCAACACTTTCCCCCCCCCCCCTTCCCTTCCCTTCCCTTCCCTCCCCTTCCTCTCCTTAATTTTCCCTCTTATGCTTTATTTATTTCTCTCCCCCCCCCCTTTCCTCCTCTCCTTTCTCTCCCTTCCCTTCCCTTCCTTTCCCTCCCCTCTGTCCCCTTCCCCTCCCTTCCCTTCCCTCCTCTTCCTCTCCTTAATTTTCCCTCTTATGTACCATCTATGTTTTATTTTATTTCTCCCCTCCCCCTCAACCCTTTCCTTTCTCTCCCTTCCCTTCCCTCCCTTCCCTTCCCTACGCTTCCCTTCCCTTCCCTACCCTTCCCTTCCCTTCGCTTCCCTTCCCTTCCCTTCCCTTCCATGTTTTAGCTAATTCCTCCATCTGTTCCTTCCCCTCTCCTCTCTCTCTCTTCTCTCCTCCTCTTCTTCTCTCTTCCCCCCCTTTTTACTTATAGTTTTGAGGTATATTTTTTTTTCTTACCATTATATCTAAGCCTTTTTATATATATAGTTTTTTTTTAACTCTGGGAAGGAAAGAGGGAGAGGAGGGAAGGAATGAAAGGGAGATGGAAAAGGGAGAAGAGAGGAAGGAAGGGAAAGAATGGATGAGGAAAATAGGGAAAGAAAGGAAGAAAGGAGGAGGAGGAGGAGGAGGAAGAAGAGAAGAAGAGGAGGAGGAGGAGGAGGAGGAAAATATGAAAGAGGGGAAAAGGAGAAATGGAAGGTCATGTAAGGAGGAAACTCTCTCTCTCTCTCTCTCTCTCTCTCTCTCAAAATTGTCCCTCTCTCTCTCTGGCCTTGCTCGTTGGGACTGATTTACTCTCTCTCTCTCTCTCTCTCTCTCTCTCTCTCTCTCTCTCAGTGGTAAAATTAACCCTATTCGCGTCACGGTTAATCCTCGCGTTCTGATTGGTTGATTCAAGTGATGACGTCAGCAGGATCGCCTACGTCACAGCCTATGACGTAAGAGTCTGCTAGGAGGTGACAGCTGATTGGTGGATGTTGTTTTTGTTGTTGTTGTTCTTGTTTCTTCTACTTCTTCTTTTGGTAATTTGTCTTAGTTGTAAATGTCTGTCTGTCTGTCTGTCTGTTATTTTGTTATTTTTTCGTATTTTCCTTTTTGTTATCTTGTTCTTTTTTTGTTTTGTTTTCTCTTTCTTTTTCTTTCTATCTTCTTCTTCCTCCTATTCTTTTTCTATCTTTTTTTTTCCTTTATTTTCTTCCTTTCCTTTCTTTTGCTTCGTCTCTTCCTTTTCCTCTTCTAACTTATTATTATTATTTTTATTTTTCATTTATTTCTTGTTCTAGTTTTTGTTATTCATGTTCTTCTTTTGTTCTTCTTCTTCTTGTTCCTCTTGTTCCTCTTCTTCTTCTTCTTCTTCTTCTTCTTCTTCTTCTTCTTCTTCCTAATGAGTTGGTAATAAGAAACGGGAGGAAAAGTAAACAAATTAATGGAGGAAAGTGAGGGGAAGAAGGAGGAGGAAGAAGAGGAAGAGGAGGAGGAGGAGGAGAGAAGATAAGCAGAGAGAAAAAAAATAGAAGGGAGGAATAAGAGGAAGGGGAGGAAAAGGGAAGAGAAGGGGGAGGAAGGGGGAGAGGCTGTGGCAGTGTTTCAAAATGTACACACACACACACACACACACACACACACACACACACACACACACACACACACACACACACACACACACACACATGGGATTACTTACATTCGTTACATACATACATACATACCTGCCTCATTGCGTACACACACACACACACACACACACACACACACACACACACACACACACACACACACATCAAGGTAATATTTCGTTCATTCATTCCTCAGGCAATACATCATGTGAGAGAGAGAGAGAGAGAGAGAGAGAGAGAGATCAGACTTGGCACAACTTTATACTTAATTGTGTGTTTGTTTGGCCGTTCACCTCTCTCTCTCTCTCTCTCTCTCTCTCTCTCTCTCTCTCTCTCTCTCTCTCGAATTAACCCCTTTTATAAAAACTTTTTGATCTCACTTTAGTTTCTTTTCTTTCTTTTTCTTTTCGTTTTTCTTCTTTGTTCTTCATTTTTCTTCTTTTATTTCCCATTTTTCATCGTCCTTGAAAAAATACTTGATTATCTTCCTGCTCTTCTTCTTGAATTGCTTCTGTTAATGTTTTCGTTCTTTTGTTTTTATTCTCATTTGGTCGCCTTTTCTCTCTTCTTCTTTTACTTCTTCTATTTCCATTTCTTCTTCTTGTGTCTGCATTCTCATGAGACGCTTCCATCTCTCAAATCAACTACTTCCAAAGGCCGAAAAGGATATCAAACGTGTTCTCATAGGCGTTTCCTCACGTTCATGGCACAGAAGAAGGGTCAAACTACCACTAGGGCCATCAAACTACCCCTGGAAATACCCCATGCTCCTAAAGCAGGGTCAAATATATGTACTTGAGCGGTGAAATGGTACAGAAGAAGGGTCAAACTACCACTAGGGCCATCAAACTACCCCTGGAAATACCCCAAACTCCTAAAACTGTCAAATATATGTACTTGAGCGGTGAAATGGTACAGAAGAAGGGCCAAACTACCACTAGGGCCATCAAACTACCCCTGGAAATACCCCATACTCCTAAAACAGGGTCAAATATAAGTACTTGAGCGGTGAAATGATACAGAAGAAGGGTCAAACTACCACTAGGGCCATCAAACAATCCTTGGAAATGCCCCAAACGCCTAAAACTGTCAAATATATATACCTGAGCGGCGAAATGCTTGAGATTACGGGCAGCAGAGGGAGGTCGTCGGCTCGTGTGGTGTTGGCAGTACTTGCTGGTGTCCCCCCTTAAAAGGCATGTTTCGAGACGCCGCCAACGTACTAAAACATCATATTACAGCCTTCTCGCCGGCCGGGTAACGCGATAGGGGGCTTGGGGCACGGGGCGGGGCACGGGGAAAGGCATGGGGGGCAGGGAGGAAGGCCACGGAGGGAGGGAGAGAGAACGGAGAAGGTAAATATTGTAAGACGAGAAGGAAAACAAAAGTCGAGTATTAATGAAAATGGGTTCGTCTTTAAGTGATAAGAGAAAGTTGTTGTTTTGATGGGAGACTTAAATATAGGGTTTCAGGGAGAGAGAGAGAGAGAGAGAGAGAGAGAGAGAGAGAGAGCAGGAAGTGATTTTCGTCTGTGTGTGTGTGTGTGTGTGTGTGTGTGTGTGTGTGTGTGTGTGTGTGTGTGTGTGTGTGTGTGTGTGTGTGTGTGTAAAGATTTCAGTCAACTTCTCCTTACTTTGGATGTCTATATAAGGAATGTGTGTTGCTTCACGTGTGTTTGTGTGCGGTAAATATAGACGTACACACACACACACACACACACACATTCACACACACACACAGTTATGTAAGTCACTCTATGGACCCATATTACAACCTTATATGGTCATTCGCACAGTCAGTCAGTCAGTCAGTCAGTCACCCAGTCAGTCAGTCACCCAGTCAGTCAGTCAGTCAGTCAGTCAGTCAGTCAGTCACCCAGTCAGTCAGTCAGTCACCCAGTCAGTCAGTCAGTCAGTCAGCCACCCAGTCAGTCAGTCACCTATATAGTCATTCAGTCAATGCAAAATGACAAATGGGAGAGAGAGAAGATAAAACAAGAGGAAGAAGAGGAAGAGGAAGAGGAGGAGGAGGAGGAGGAGGGAGATAAAAAAAAAAAGCAGAAGGCGTAAGGGGTAGCAAAGAAAGCAGGAAGAATATGATTGAGATGAACGAAGAGGAGGAAGAGAAGGAGGAGGAGGAGGAGGAGGAGGAGGAGGAGGAGAGCAGTGCAGAGGAGAGTAACCTTGGAAGATGTGAGTCACCTGGTGCGTGAATGAAGACAGAAGGAGTGCCAAGAGGAGGAGGAGGAGGAGGAGGAGTGCCAAGAAGAGAGAGGAAGGGGAAGAGGGTGCCAACTGTTTGAATAGGAGGAGGAGGAGAGGAGGGGAAGAAGAGGAGGAGGAGGAGGAGGAGGAGGGGAGAGAAGAAGGTGCCAAGCGGAAGGAGGAGGAGGAGGAGAAGAGGAGGAGGAGGAGGGGGGTTGGTAGGTAAGATAAGAGAGAGAGAGAGTACAAAATGAAGGGGAGGAAGCTTTCTACCATAAGGAAGAGTGGGAAAGCCTCTTTGTCACTCTCTCTCTCTCTCTATATATATATATATATATATATATATATATATATATATATATATATATATATATCAATGTCAATAACAGTCATTTAACACCCACACAAGTCATATTCTCTCTCTCTCTCTCTCTCTCTCTCTCTCTCTCTCTCTCTCTCTCTCTCTCTCTCTCGAACCCTCCCCCCACCCCCTCCACGGCACCTTGGCACTGGCCCTGATGGAAGAAGAGGAAGAGGAAGAGGAGGAGGAGGAGGAGGAGGGGGAGGTGAAGGAGGAGGAGGAGGAGGAGGAGGTGGTGACACTGGCCCTGGTGGTAGTGGTGGTGGTGGTGGTGGTGGTGTTTCCAAGAACTGGCCGCCAGGTAGCCAATAGGATTGTTATATTTAAACGCCTTCCGTCATGGTGATTGGTGGAGGCTTCTTGTGTGCTTGCAATGGGTGGGGTGACTCGGCCCAGCTTGGTTCCTTTGATCCTGGGTCGTGAGTTTGGGTTCCTGTTCTTCTTTTGTTCTTGTTGTTCATGTTCTTGTTCTGTTCTGTTTTCTTTGTTCTTTTCTTGTTTTCTTTGGGGTGACTCGGCCCAGCTTTGTTCCTTTGATCCTGGGTCGTGAGTTTGGGATCTTGTTCTTCTTTTGTTCTTGTTGTTCATGTTCTTGTTCTGTTCTTGTTTTTTTGTTCTTTCCTTTTTTTTGTTCTTATTCTTGTAGTTTTTGTTCTTTTTGTTCTTCTTATTATTATCATTCTTCTCTTTCTTCTTCTTCTTCTTCTTCTTCATCCTCTTCTCCATTCTCGTCAACCTATTATTATTGTCTTTATTCATGTTACGTTGTTTATGAGGGGTTTTTTTTATAATCGAAATGTTTCTTTTTTCTCTCCATTTCTTGAGTTTGTTCCTTTCCTTGCCTTGCCTTGCCTGCGTGTCCTTAAGGTTGATCTTCAGCTGTTTTCCTTTTCCTTTTTTTCTCTCCATTTCTTGAGTTTGTTCCTTTCCTTGCCTTGCCTTTCCTGCGTGTGTTTAGGGTTGATCTTCAGCTGTTTTCCTTTTCCTTTCTCTCCATTTCTTGAGTTTGTTCCTTTCCTTGCCTTGTCTTTCCTGCGTGTGTTGCGTTGTGTTGTGTCTGGCTGGCAGCTCGTACCCTGGCAGTGTTCTAAAAGGCCGCTGTGGATGCTCGTCTAAATCTGAACCATTGTAAACGTGTTTTGTTTTTTTTTGCTCTTTATCTGTTTCTCTCATCTATCTTTTTTGTTTCGTTTATATTCTAAATTTCTTTCCTGTTGACTTCCTTCGTCTCTTCAATTATTATCTTTTTCTCAGTTCAGTTTTCCCCTTTTATATATTTTAATTTAATCATCATCATTTTATTTTATTTATGGCTCTCCTCCATTCTACTCTGCCTTCTGCCCGATGTTCATCCAATCCCATCAATGCCAAGTTTTCCTGTATCCACCTTCTCCACGTTTTCCTAGGTCTACCAACTGGTCTCCTTCCTTCTACCTCTAATCTCTCCACAACTCCCAGCACTGTATCCTCCCCTGCTCTCTTCACATGTCCAAACCATCGCAGTCTTTCCCTTCTGAGCACTGTTTCCAGGTCCTCTACTAAAACTCCCAGCACTGTATCCTCCCCTGCTCTCTTCACATGTCCAAACCATCGGAGTCTTTCCCTTCTGAGCACTGTTTCCAGGTCCTCTACTAACACTCCCAGCACTGTATCCTCCCCTGCTCTCTTCACATGTCCAAACCATCGGAGTCTTTCCCTTCTGAGGACTGTTTCCAGGTCCTCTTCTAAAACTCCCAGCACTGTGTCCTCACCTGTATCCCTTCCCTTCCCTTCCCTTCCCTTCATATTCCCAACCCTCCCTTCCCACATATCCCCTTCCCCTCTCCTTTCATATCCCTTCCCTTCCCTTCCCTTCATATTCCCAACCCTCCCTTCCCACATATCCCCTCCCCCTCTCCTTTCATATCCCTTCCCTTCCCTTCCCTTCCTTCCCTCCGTCCTTCTATCATCTGCATCTCCCACAATCTGGCAACGTTGCAGTGTCTATCAACTCAATACGTAAATATTTGACGCTAAAAAAAAACCCTACAAACTCAGATATATATTGAGTTATTATATTTACTTGTTCGTCTCCTGTATGTCTTCCGTCACCAGCTCATTCATTCACTCATTCATTCGTCTGTCCACTCCATATATAAACACTTCGATCCTTTGGGCTTACGAATACTAATAGTGCAAGCATTTTGTGTCGTCTATACTGGGCCTGGCAACTGTTTATCCATTCACTTATAGCCGCCGCTGCCTGCCCGACCCTCGCAAGCATCACATGTGTTTATATTGCCCCCGACGGAGGCTCTGTATACATAAGCGATGCGATTTTGTTTTGTTCTTGTCCCTGTTGTGTGTGGGGGGGGGGGGGGGTGAGTGGATGGATGTCATTGGGTGTTTCTGGATGTGGTTGATGCTGTGTTATAGTTGAAGGGACGCGTGTGTGTTTTTTCTTGTTCTTGTTCTTGTTCTTCTTGTTCTTGTTTTTCTTATAGTTTTTTTTTGTTTTCCTTGCTCTTTTTCATCATTTTTTCTTTCTTTTTTTTCTTTTTTCTTTTGTTTTCGATGTTTTGAGAAAGAAAGGGAAAAAGGAAATGACGTTTTTAATCTAACATTCTTCTATTATTATCATTATTATTATTATTATCATCATCATCATTATTATTACTATTCCCATTGATCATTAAGCTTCCAATACATATCTTACAATTCTTTTCTTTTATATTACATTTTCTCTTTCTCCATCATCAACTTCCTCCTTCCTCTCTTCCTCTATCTTTATCTCGCACTTATATTAGCCCAGGGCAGGGAGAGAGAGGGAGAGGGAGAGGGGGAAGGGGTGTGGCCAGGGGGGGCAGGGTGGACCAATAGCCTTCCTGGAAACCTATGACGCAATGTTTACCTGTAAGAATGTGACGTCACGAAGACTCTGGCCTCTGATTGGTGGATGA
>NC_066537.1:17560444-17562944 GCF_024679095.1 Eriocheir sinensis
AAGAAGTACTTAAATTTCCTCCTTTAATTATCTCTCTATCTTCATTTTAGGACGCATATGTTTTTACCTTTATCATTCCTTCTTTTTTTCTTTGTTCTTTCCTTCTTATAACTTGCTAGCTTGCCTTATTTAAGTAAAAAGGAAAAAAGGAAAAAAAATCACACAAGTTCCCCCTTAAAATATCAAACCCATTTTTTATTCTCATTTGTATATGCTTATATTTTTTATCCCTTTATTCTATTGTTTTCTTCTATTTTCTTTGTTCTTTTCGCTAATCTTGCCTTAGCGAAAAAAAATCACAAGTTCCCCTTTTAAACATTTATATTCACTCCATTTTTTATCTTCATTTATCTTCGCTCATATTTTCTGACCGCATTCTTCTTTATTTTCTTTGCTGTTTCCTTCTTATAACTTGCCAATCACAGAAAAGAAGAAAAACGAAAAAATCACACAAGTTCCTCCTTAAAATATCTAACCCATTTTCTTTATTTTCATTTGTCTATGCTTATATTTTTTTATCCCTTTATTCTATTGTTTTCTTCTATTTTCTTTGTTCTTTTCGCTAATCTTGCCTCAGCTAGAAAAAAAATCGCAAGTTCCCCTTTTAAACATTTATATTCACTCCATTTTTTATCTTCATTTATCTTCGCTCATATTTTCTGATCGCATTCTTCTTTATTTTATTTTCTATTTCCTTCTTATAACTTGCCAATCACAGAAAAGAAGAAAAACAAAAATATCACACAAGTTCCTCCTTAAAATATCTAACCCATTTTTTTTATTTTCATTTGTCTATGCTTGTACTTTTCTATCCCTTTATTCTATTGTTTTCTTCTATTTTCTTTGTTCTTTTCGCTAATCTTGCCTCAGCTAAAAAAAAAATCACAAGTTCCCCTTTTAAACATTTATATTCACTCCATTTTTTATCTTCATTTATCTTCGCTCATATTTTCTGATCGCATTCTTCTTTATTTTATTTTCTATTTCCTTCTTATAACTTGCCAATCACAGAAAAGAAGAAAAACGAAAATATCACACAAGTTCCCCCTTAAAATATCAATCCCATTTTTTATTCTCATTTGTCTATGCTTATATTTTTTTATCCCATTATTCTATTGTTTTCTTCTATTTTCTTTGTTCTTTTCGCTAATCTTGCCTCAGCTAGAAAAAAAATCACAAGTTCCCCTTTTAAACATTTATATTCACTCCATTTTTTATCTTCATTTATCTTCGCTCATATTTTCTGATCGCATTCTTCTTTATTTTATTTTCTATTTCCTTCTTATAACTTGCCAATCACAGAAAAGAAGAAAAACAAAAATATCACACAAGTTCCCCTTAAAATATCTAACCCATTTTTTTTATTTTCATTTGTCTATGCTTGTACTTTTCTATCCCTTTATTCTATTGTTTTTTTCTATTTTCCTTGTTCTTTTCGCTAATCTTACCTCAGCTAAAAAAAAAATCACAAGTTCCCCTTTTAAACATTTATATTCACTCCATTTTTTATCTTCATTTATCTTCGCTCATATTTTCTGATCGCATTCTTCTTTATTTTATTTTCTATTTCCTTCTTATAACTTGCCAAAAAGAAGAAAAACGAAAAAAAAAAACACAAGTTCCCCCTTAAAATATCTAACCCATCATTCTTTTTTTTCTATATATTTTTTCTTCTCATAATGGGCGGTTCCTCTAATGGGGGCGAGGCATGCAGGTAATTGACTTGCTAACTTACCTGTGACCCGTAATGGCAGGTAGGCGGATAGGATAATGGAAGGGCTTTGGTTTTATAATAATAGTGATAATAATTTGTCCGGCTTAAGATCTCTCTCTCTCTCTCTCTCTCTCTCTCTCTCTCTCTCTCTCTCTCTCTCTCTCTCTCTCTCTCTCTCTCTCTCTCGTGTGTCTGTGAGAGAGAGAGAGAGAGAGAGAGAGAGAGAGAGAGAGAGATTTAATAATGGTATGGAAATTGACAGTGGCGTAATCATCGCTTCGTGTGTGTGTGTGTGTGTGTGTGTGTGTGTGTGTGTGTATGTCTGGGTTGTCGGTAACATATATGAAGTTGTCTTTATTATCATTATTTTTATTAGTATTTTCATTTATTAATCAAATCTGCTTTTAAGACATTTTCGGCGATTTCAAGACTTTTGGGGCGTTGGTAGAACTGTCTGTCATTCTACGCAGAGTGTGAGGTCTTTTTTTTCCGTTGCTGCCCAGGTAGACTTTCTTAGGGGGTTTATTGTGCTACCCCAGTCCGTTAGTGGCGCAGGCGAATTTTATTTATAGTGGCTGCCGTGATGTATGACTCCTGCTTGGAATATTCTGACCTCCGGTGCTCCACTTTTACGATGTCGCTGAGGTTAGATCGAGTCTTCAAACAACTCCCTTAACTTTCCTGCCTAGTACATGACAGTCTTTAGTCGATCTCCCAAGCATAATATAGTTAGCTAAGCAGTTTGTTTATGAAGTCGATGGTATACACGGCCGATGCTCCACTTTT